>NC_046161.1:45816585-45969949 GCF_011064425.1 Rattus rattus
ACCAGAAATTATCTTGTTTGTGAGTTTCAAGGCTGATCATTTTTTTTTAATTTGAAGCAAAATACCTTCCAAGGTTTAGAAATGAAACCATTTAACCACGTTATCTCTGACAGTTCACCCACTGTGTCTATTTGAGAAGACGCTCCAAAAGAAGGTTGTGTTCCACCATCTACTAACAAGAGAGATAGAAGAAAATGTTCCCCCAACCTTTGATATTTGAAGAGGCTCTTAGAGATGAAGGGAAGCCCATAGTTCATCTGACTTTGGCCTCTGGGAAATGGAGGATGATCCACACGTTCTTTAAAAATATTTCCTTATATTCAGTGCCTTCCTCCAACAAGACTTCCATTCATCTCCCCGAGGGCTTCTGAGGTTTCTATTAGTTTTTTAAAAGGCGTGGCCTTCATCCTGTATTAATTGTTTCATTATTAATTTCCTGTATTAATTATTCCTGTATTAATTATTTCATATATGTTTGTGTATTCTCTCTCTCTCTTTCTCTCTCTCTGTGCATGTGTGTGTGTGCGTGCGTGTGTGCATGTGTGTGCATGTGTGCATGTGTATGTGTGCATGTATGTGTATGCATGTATGTGTGTGCACATGTGTGTGCGCATGTGTGTGTGTGCACATGTGTGTGTGCATGTGTGTGTGTGCATGTGTGTGTGTGTGTGTGTGTGTGCATGGTGTGCATGTGTGTACTACTGTTTTTTAACCTATTCATAAGTATCCTACAGGGGGATGAACTGGTAAGATCAAAATTAGAGCTATTTGCTACTATTTTCAACGCTGCATAATGAAAGGTTTGCTGAAGAAAGGGTTTTAAATTACTGCTTTCCATGCCATGTTCTTTGTGAGTAATTTGAAAAGGATATGAATTATACGTTTTATTCTTTTCTCGGTAAGACAGAAAATTTTTCTTTTGAATAGAATCCTTCGTTAATTTTTCTGTGTATAGAGGCCTTCATAGAATATCAGATTGGCGATCCACATTTTGTATAGTTCTATACTGTCAGCTTTCTTTAGCAAGTCAATTAGAATGTTCTTTTTCCTTCTTTCAGTGGATTCTCTAGGTGCTAACGACCCAGAATTGTTGAGCTGTGGTGTTCTCAGACGCTGGGTCTGGGCCCATCCGCTGTTCTCACCTGGAGAGTAGGGAGCCTTCTTTTCTAGGCAATTAAAGCACTGGGAGCCAACACAGGCTGTGGGGCTGTGCCCGTGGACCAGACTCTCAGTTTCTCTATGCAGCCATGGTCGAAGGACAAGTCAATTTTGTTGCAGAGTTATTAAAGAAATGTGCATGTGGGTGTGCGTGTGTGCACGTGTGTGCAGGTGTGTGCATGAATGTGTGTGTGTGTGTGTGTGTGTGTGTGTGTGTGTGTGTGTAGTCTGAAGTTGACCTTAGGTGCCTTCCTCTATAGCTTTCTCTTTCATTTTATGAGACAGTCTTTTACTGAATCTCTAGTTCACCATTTTGGCTCCATTGGCTGGCCAGCGGGCCCCAGGAGGCTGCCTGTCTACCCCTCTCCATCCCAGAGGGGGGTTGCAGGCATGCGCTGCTGCTGGATGGATGCCGAGTAGGGGAATCCAAACTCAGCTCTTCATACTTGCACAACAAGCGTTTTACCCACTGACCCATTTTCCCGGTCCCCAGAAAGCAATTTAAAAATGGTTCCTGGGAACATTAGTTCTGCACATTTGTACATGGAATACCCTGTGTGTATATACGTTTCAGACATGCGAGGCACACGCTCTGCTTTCTCCCTGGAGAAATGAATTCAGTGTGTGATACTGCATTAGGACCACTGTGGAATCTCACCTTTGACCGACATGTTTGCTCATGTTTCTTTGTCATATCCCTAGGAAATTTTTATCACATGTTCCTTTTCCTTGTATTAGCATCCTTTATTGTTTGACTAAACACAACTGGGGAGATTCTGGGAAAGGGATTAGAAAGCAGGGTTCAAAATGGCTGCCGGGAAAACAGCTTCTCAAGGATTTATTCTTAAATCTGGCTTTTCAAGTCCTGATGGTTTTATCTGGTAATCTAGCAGGGCCTGGCATATAATTAATGTGCAGTAACATTTCTGAATGGGAGAACACATGCATCCTGAGTTTGTAAATGCCAGGATTTTCCCAAGCTTAGTTCTGGGGCTGGCTCGAGTTGTAGTCTGAAACTGACTTTTACCAATTAACTAAAATCTTTAACTAGTTATTTTTCTTCCATGTTTAAGAACCATAGCCCTATGAACTCTTTATCTCTGGAAGCTGTGGGGATAGACTCTTTTGGGTGGTATCTCATATCATATTCTGAAAAGATTTTGTGTTTGGAGGTAAATTGTTTTGAGGCTCGCTTCACAGCTTAGAAGTCAACACTTAAATTTGCAGGCTGTCTGACAGGAAGACGTAGCATGGATGTCAGAGATCATCACTGGGAAGAAATGGGATTTGTTGTTGAGCAGTACGTCTGGTTGAGGCTGGCTCCCGGTGTACACGTGGCGGTAAGATGGAGGACCTCACAGTGCTCACAGCTGACCACAGCAGGCCTATGACTGTGTCATCTGTCCAGGTCGACAGCATAGTTGGACACTTGTTATAGGAAGCTTAGCTAAGAGCCTGATTGTTCAGGCTCTGAAATGTAGGACTGAACAGATTCCTTCGGTTGAATGTTCCTGTTAAACATGTGTTTTCTCCTCTGGCTACACAAGACTCACCTTAGCACTCACAGGTCTTCAGGTCACCAGGCAGAAGGCTTGCCCTTGCCGCTCAGGATTCCTGTGTATTATGGCTGCCTATTTCTCTCTCTATCCTTCCCTTCCCCCATCCTCTATGGCCCCTTCCCTCCCAGTGTCAACCTCTGCTCTACACACACACATACATACACACACACACACACACACACACACAAGTGAGTGTACCCACAACTCACCTGTACACCCCCATACACCACCACACTATGCATACACACCCCACATACACATACACCACATAAACACATACATACATATGTTACCCCACCCCTCACACCACACATACCACATACACACACCACATATACACTACACGTGCACTATATGCATATACATACCACACACACACACACACACACACAAAATCCAAACATGCACAGACCCCATACCTTATAATATACATACCACACGCACACACATCACATAGACACACACCTACATATACATACTATATACTCTATGCGCACATAGAACACACATATACCATACACACACCACACACACATGCTTACACTTTCTCATATATCCTTCCAGTTTTCTTTCCCTCCATCTCTTCCTCCTTTCCTCCATCCTTCCATCTTTGTTCCACCCTCCATTTTTTTCTTTTGCTCATTTTTTTGGGATTTGATCACTTTCTTTTTGTGATTCCTCCCTTCCGAAGGCCATTGTCCATGACATATTAAGCCCTTTTATTTTCCTTTAAAATTACAACTGAGATACACTGAAGGATTCTTAATCCCTTCCATTTTTTAAAATTAAGACTGTCTTAAGATTTATAAATCCTTCTGAGGTGATCAAGATTAGGGACTGTGAGATACTACTCACCCATCTTGATTAAACATTTATAAAGATACTTAATGTCCTAAGTTTGGACTATTAAAAACATTGAGGATAATAGGGAAACAGGATTCAATTGGACTCCTAGAAAGACCCAAAGTGACCGTGACTTGGATGACACAGGTGAATTTTTTTTTAATAAAAGAATTCTAGGGTTGGGGATTTAGCTCAGTGGTACAGCACTTGCCTAGCAAGCGCAAGGCCCTGGGTTTGGTCCCCAGCTCTGAAAAAAAGAAAAAAGAAAAAAAAATAGAAAAAAAAAAGAATTCTAGTGGCAGGCAAGGCTAGCAGGGACTTGCGCGGTGACTCAGGAGCCTGTCCTCCTGCCTTTCTGCTTTTACTAGCCTATGTAAGAGGTAGTCGTTCTCCTCTTGATGTTATTTTTATAAGATGCTGCATTGGCTAGAGTTTTTCTTCTTTCCTTCCCTCTAAGTCAATTCCTTTTAACAAACCATATTCCATGATTCTTTATTTTTTCATTTATTATTTTTTATTAGATATATTTCTTTATTTACATTTCAAATGTATTCCCTTTCCCAGTTTTCTGTCCACAAGCCCCATCTCCTCCCCCTCTCCCATATGGGTGTTCCCCCCATCCACCCTCCTTACCGTCCCCTGACATTCCCCTGCACTGGGGGTTCAGCCTTGGCAGGACCAAGGGCTTCCCCTTCCACTGGTGCCCAAACAAGGCTATTCTCTGCTACATATGCAGCTGGAGCCCAGGGTCAGTCCATGTATAGTCTTTGGGTAGTGGTTTAGTCCCTGGAAGCTCTGGTTGGTTGGTATTGTTGCTCTTATGGGGTTGCAAGCCCCTTCAGCTCTTTCAATCCTTCCTATATTCCATAATTCTTAACTCCAACTCCTTTGGCCTCTCCTGCTGTAACAGAGGCGGTGTAGTTAGAGCTGGGGCAATCACCACATTCACACAGGACACTGCTGCCTTACAATGGATAAACCAAGGAAAGAAGAGAGAGAGAGAGAAAATAACAGAGAATCTCTGCTTTGGATGTATTTTTTTCTTCATTGTTGTTTAGGAAATATGACTGGGTCTCTATTAATAGCATACAGAATAGCACTGTCACTTCTCATGAAGCATTATCTTACTTGGAAGCGTCATGGTTCATTTGTCCTTGGGTCATTGTCCATGAGGTTGTGTGGTCTCGTGGGCTGGAGAGGCTATCGCACTGTCCCCCAGGATGGACGACACACACTCAGGAGGTTGTTGGTTGCGACTTTTCCTGTGTTTTAAATATAATGCACACCACACCTAAGCTGCATCACTTTAATAATGTTGCATCCCAATTGACTCTTGACACGATTCCCAAGTCAAGGCGTTTTGAGTTTTTTAAACAAGATTTTTATCTTTTGAGTACAAACAAGACCCAGAGCTTTCTTGGAGCTCATTAAAGTCCAAATGTGAGTTTTCACCATTGAAAACACTATTTTTTTTATTTTTCTTTTTCTTTTTTTTATTTTTCTTTTAGCAGATAATAGAAGATGGGCCAGTGTTGTT
Organism: Rattus rattus; assembly: GCF_011064425.1. Lineage (NCBI taxonomy): Eukaryota > Metazoa > Chordata > Mammalia > Rodentia > Muridae > Rattus > Rattus rattus. The sequence goes on from NC_046161.1 coordinate 45,821,683, forward strand.
TAGCTGAGAGGGCTGTGTTCACCCCAATGGCAGATGCTCAGGGAGAGAAGCAAGAACCTGCCTGATGCTACCTTTGGTGACACTTGTTGGGGTGGCTTTTATTTTTGCTATATATGTATGGTGATGGGTTCAAAGCTCAAAACCGTGAAGAAAACCTAGGGTTTTAAGACTACATGAGAGCTCTCATCTATGGTGACTTCATGAAGATTCTTGGATTCAACCTGGTGATTTGGGGGAACACTTCCACTACATAATTATCTACTTCACAATTCTCATCACTTGGCTCCCAAATGTGTGCCCTAGCTTATAATGTTTATATGATTTTTGTATAAGATAGAGAAGGAGACTCTGCTAGGCAGATGGGAGAAGAATCAAAGAGTTTTCTTTGAAATTACCTTAATGAAATTTAATACTGTATATGATCATTTAAAATTTTAAATGAAAAATCAAAAGATGACCTATCTTTCACAGAACCCAGATATATAAGGGTCGAACTGTTGGCCCATTATTTTCAAGGGTTATTTGAAATAAAGAATACAGGAAAAATGTGTATAATTCTTCTCCTGTGGCTTGGATCATGGTTTGTCCTTTAGGTATTTTTTTGTGGTGGAAAAGGGTACCCAGGGTAGGAGTGATGAGGCAGTGGGAACTTTAGAGGTCGGGACCTAACGAAAGGCTGTTAGTTTATGACGCTCCACCTTCACAGGGGTTAAGAGGCCCTCTCAGGACTGCATAACCTGTCTTGGGTATGATGTACATATTCTAGTTTCTACCAAAGGGGAGCTGTTGTAAGAGAGTGAGCCTAGGCCTTGCTTACGGACAGTACGCACAGAAACTCTTCGGCCATCTTGCAGCTGGTTCTCTGCCATCTTGTGATGTAGCCAACAGGCCCTGATTATTCCTGCTGGTTAAACTTCTGCCTACCAGGGTCAGCAAAACTGACCTCTTCACTTCACGCTGCCCATTCTCAGGTATTTTGTTATAGCAACAACACATAATGGCTAGGACACATCCATTCCTTCACTTCTCCTCCCGGTTAGTCCTGGTAAAGACCTATTTAGCCTTGGACGATGACTCCCATGGCCTCCCTTCTTTGTGCCTTGTCTGTACACAAGAAGGAGACACAGTGGTGAATGGTTTACAGACAATAAAGAATACAGATTTTACAAGGACTTGCCTCTGTGCCCCTTTTAAAGAAGTTAAATCCTGTTTGAGCACGGTGGCATTACAGCGTGGGAGGACATGGGTTTCTGAAGAGATGATTATTGGTTACGTTATCCCTGCGTGAACCCAAAGGAAGCAGCATGGAGGAGGTTGGGCCCAGCTGTGAGGGGCAGACTTCCCTGGTGAGGGCTGCTAGGACACTGACTGAAGCTCTTTTTGTTTGTTTGTTTGTTTGTTTGTTTGTTTGTTTGTTTCATTGTAGCAAACATTTCACTATCCCAGGTTTTTCTGCCTTTCTGGAGAAATGTGAAGATCATCCTAAGGGCTCGAGTAGGAATTTCTTTTAGCACCACTGGTGAGATTTCCGCTTTATCCAGCCAACTATCAGCCGTCCGGCTTCCGGGCTGCACAGGAAGTTGTTTCTCCCTTTGGCAGTTTGCACACGTTCTTTTGAAGGCTGGATTGTGTTAGTTATGGGAGCGGGGTAGCAGGGCAGAGAGCTCAGGGATATAGATGATGTCGTCATGGAGTACTTGCAAACATGGAGGCGGCAGATACATCAGCGGATCTCTGTTCCTGTCCACGGAGAGAAGAGAGCAGAAGGCATGCAGCTCCCATCCCTTGTCGTATGAAGCCCACCATGGTGGCAACGGAAAACCTGGAGCTGAATGCTATGCATAGCTAGCTTGTCAAACGCCACTTTGTTGTTATGCTTCTTTAACATCTTAAAAATTGCATTTGTAAACAGAAAGATGCAGTAAAATATATATGAAGCATATGCACAGCACCAGACCATACTTTAAAAGGAAAAACAATTTCCTAGGCAATTTAATGAGGACCGTAGAGTCACAAACTTTATATATTTTATTTAAAACCTTCACTGGAAGCCATCTCACAAATATGACATTCTGCGAGTGATTATTTTGATTTGACTTAAAATTAATTTGTCTATTTATTTAAACTCTAAATTATGCAGGAAGAAAGACAGGGAGCCTGCATCATCCTCCACTGGTTTTTAGTATGAGTTTGTGAAGCATTTGCAGGATATCACATGTGATTTCTCCTGTTGTTTTAACTATCCCAACAGGGTTCTGGATAGGCCCTGGTGGAGCCTGCTGGTTAAACTTTTGTGTACCAGCATTCGGAGCAAAACTGACTTCTTCACTTCCCACTGCCTGTCTTCAGGTGTTTCGTTCTAGCAACACAGAATGGCTGAGACACATTCATTCCTCCACTTCTCCCGGTTAGTCCTGGTAAAGGCTGTGTCAGCTTAGGATGATGACCTCATGGCCCCCCTTCTTCTCTTGTGCCTTGTCCCTACATAGGAGGAAGACACAGTGATGATTGGGAAGTAGCATGGAGGCCCTAGACATAAGCTCTGGGCTCTTGCTTTTATTTTCTTGAGCTTAATAAACAGACTGGATGGAACAGGAGTGGCACATTGAAGCACTCGGAGGACCAAGACCCCTAGACGATGAAGATTTCACAATGTAGGACACCAAGAGGGAGTCACTGTATCACATGAAGGACCACCATAGCTTGGAAGCTCTGGTGGCATGCCGATGGCATAGCATGGAATTAATTTTCCAAATTTGAACTTCCCCAGATTATGAAGTCACAGAGAACTACAGCTGTTGGTCTAGCACTCTCACTCACTAAATCTCTTGCTAAGTCATGTTATTCTTATGCAGGTTGGATTATTATGTTGGTTACTAAATAACTAACTTACAATTAGCTTAGTTATTAAAAAGGTCGGCAGCCTTTTCAACAACATTAACGTAAGTGTCTCCTTGTGAAAGATATGCATTTATAACAAACACATATGCGCAAATAACACAAAGCAGGAAAGTCTTCATGTCTAAGCAGAGAACGATCCAGGAATCTGAAATACTAAAAGGACTCTTAACGTAAATACAAAGGAATGCCTTGTACATAGACAGTTTGTGAGTGAGTAAAGCACACTGCTCCTTCGTTAAAAGCCCTTTGCCATTCCTTAGAGAATGGCATTAGTGAAACATACCGTTGTGTACCAGGTTTTCTGTTGACCTCAGTCTGATGATACCAGGATAAAGGAGCAGGTCAGAGGTCACTGTCATTCCTTCGGACCAGTGAGGAAACTTCAATTCAGAGCTTAGACAGTCTGACTCACAGCTGGTAAATAGCAAGGACGAGCAATTAAATGACTCAAAATTTCTGTGCTTTTAGTCTCCATAGATGACTGGTGTGTGTGTGTGTGTGTGTGTGTGTGTGTGTGTGTGTGTGTGTGTGTGTGACACAGAGAGAGACTATGTGTGTGTGTATAAGAGAACATGTGTGTGTGTATGTGAAAGAGAGGGGGAGAAGGGACAAGGAGAGGGTGGGGTGAAGCATGGCGGGGGGGGGGGGGGGAGAGGGAGGGGGGGGAGGGGGGAGGGGGGGGAGGGGGGGGAGGGGGAGGAGGAGGGAGAGGGAGAGAGGGAGAGGGAGGGAGAGGAGAGGGCTTGGTAAGTAATGCACACAGGCACACATAGAGTGAAGTATCTCATTTTTCAGTGATTGTACCCAGTTATAGTACAAAACATCCAGTTCTATAGTCAGGCCCCATGGTTATTGGATTTTTATTTTTTCCTCTTTTTCAGCTGCCTCTATTGCCTCTGATTTTGCAGCATTTACTTTATGTCACATTACTGATTCTGGAAGTTTCCTTGAAGGTGGGAGAAAACCTCTTTGAAATGAGAATATAAGCTTTAGTGAGAGGCTGCAAGGTCTCTTTGCTTCCTGTTGGAGAACTGTCTTTGGTTTGGTCAGTCATCCCTCATTTCTACCACACAGTTTAGAGAGATCTGAGTGAGTTTGAGAATGGTAAGTATTTGAACCCCTACTTTTTCCTGCACTTGGCAGCAGGCTTCTAATTCTTCACATGGAAATGGCCAGTGGGATGACAAACAGAACAAAGATGACAAGGAATTTCTTGGCAGAAGCAGTGGCCCAAAGAACTGAAACAGATTGCACTCTAGGGCTACGCTGCTCCCAGACAGTCTAGATAAAGTAGCTGCGATGAGGGTATGTTTTTCCAGGGAGAGTCCACTCAGTCTTTGCTTTGTAAGTGTAACTTCCTGTAGCAGTGGCCATTAGCTGCTGGACAGAGCAGAGCATGAATGCTCTTTCTAAATGACAGTTTTCCTCCTCTGTCCCTCACACATCTGCACTAAGACAAATGATTCTCAGGCATATTGTCCTTTTACCTGTTCTGCAGTCAAGGAGTTGACTACAAGGAAAATGTAGTAACACCTTTGTGCTGCTGTTGTTTGTAAATTGTTACTGAGAACCCCTGTGCTTTAGGGTGTAGCTCAGCTGAGCACCCGTCTCATCCTGTTGTTTCTGTCCACCAGCAAGACCTGCGGGACTCTATGTCAGGGTGGGGGTACCCTGCCTCTGAGGAGGAGTGGAGAGATGCTGAGTACATTTCTGCAACTTTGCTTGAAGAAGATTGCCTGGGCAGATTGGGCATCTTCCTAGTCGGGGCCAGTAAAGACAAGATCACTCTAAGGAGCACCCTCAGTCATAGTCCTCGTTTTTTGGGCTTATCCAAAGATGCTTCCTGTTACATTGCTTTCTCTCATGACTCCTTGGTTTCTTGGCAACCAGAGTGATAGTTTCTTAGGAACACAGAGAAACTTGATGTTGATAGAGAACAGTAGAGGATCAAAGAGACACAGAGCATAAAGCAGAGAGGACTAACTGCAGAGTTTCTGGATGAAGCCGGGAGGCTGCCTCTGCAAGGGAAACCCAATATCCAGACATGCCCATGTTCTGAGCATCCATGAGCCAGCCATTACATCTGTCCTCTCTCTGTGTCTGTGTCTGTGTCTGTGTCTGTGTCTGTGTCTGTGTCTGTGTCTGTGTCTGTGTCTGTCTGCCTGCCTGCCTGCCTATCTGTCTACCTGCTTGCCTACCTGTCTATCTCTCTTCTCCCACTTTCTGTATGTGTGTGTAGTTTTAGTGGATGCATGTGGAGGTCAGTGTCAGTCATCAGTTTGTTTTCCTCAATCGCTTTCCACCTTATTATTTGAGACAGAGTCTCTCACTGAAACTGGAGTTCACCATTTCAGCTACCCTGGCTGGTCCATGATCTTCTGGGGCCTAACTATAACTGTTGATGAGGCGATGCGTGTGTACACCATACCTAGGTTTCACACAGGTGCTGGGTATACAAGCTCAGGTCCTGAGGCTGCACCAAATATCTTATGCACTAGTCTTCCTCTCTAAGCCATTAGGCTTTATTATTTTATCTTTAACAGATACATTGAAATATAATTTACATATAGTAGTCTATGCACATTTAATGCCTGAAGTCAGTGGGCATGTCGTAGGTGTATACCTATAAAATTGTCACTACGGTCAAGATAGGGGGCATCTGAGATTCCTGGGGTTTGAGTTTGTTCCACCTCACCAGTCCCATGCCCATCTGGTGGCACTGTCCACATACCCTACAATCATGTCCATTTCTGTTGGAGATTGGTTCTAATGCTTTGATTCAATAGGGAATCTGCATGTACAGGTGCTAAAGGTCCTTGTCACCAACTGGTTTTTGATCAGTCAATAAAGATGACAGCAGCCAATGGCTGGGAAAAGGGAGACAAGGAGAGAGCCTTAGAGTTGCATGGGTTAGGTGACAGAGAGGAGCAGGAGAGAATCACAGGGAAGGAGGATAGGACACAGGAGCAGCAGGAGATAAAGCCAACCAGCCACGTGAGATTTCTGGTAAGTGGCCACTGGTCACTTCCCTGATTGTGCCTGGGGTAGCAGGGAAAGCTTTAAGAGTGCATAGCTTTTGAGGTAGCCAAGGCACTTCAAGAGTAAGCTAACAAAGTGGGGTAGCACAAACTCACCACTACACATTTCTCCCTCAGATTTTCTCTTACCCATTTGGAAACTTAGCGTTCTCATCCTCATCCATTTTCCTAAGCAGTTAGTGACCAGGTGTGTTTCATTATGAATTTTCCAGCATTTTATACTTATAACTTTATAAATTTTATAATTGTTGGTCTCGATTCAGCATCATTTTAGTAGGATACACTCATACTGTCCCAGGTGCATTCACAGCACATTACAATTGGTGGGACATTACCAAGCCATTATTAGATGGATATTTATAGAACAAAACAACTAGTGTAGAAGAAAACAAAGGTCTCTAATGGTCTTAGCATACACCTCAAAAAATTAGTAAAAAGAAGAGAAAATGAAATCCAAATAATGAAGAAGAAACAAAATATTAAAGATCTGGAAAGGGGTTGGGGATTTAGCTCAGTGGTGGAGCGCTTGCCTAGCAAGTGCAAGGCCCTGGGTTCAGTCCTCAGCTCCGAAAAAAAAAATCTGGAGAGAAGTTATAGGAATTTAGAAAACATAAATTAAATCAAAGTTGAGCCCATATAAGGTGAATGTAATTGATGAGAGAGAAGGTAGATATGATCAATGTCATGGGTGAGACAGGTGACATTTGTAAAGATTCCACAGAACTTAAAGAGATAAGGAATTGAATGTACATTTAGGTGGAAACTTCTGGTTTCTTTGGAAAGTCAGTTGGGTAAGATGGTGTTTTCTGGGGGGCAAACACATGAAGAAGTGTTTTCCTGAAGCAGACACAAGGGAAAGGGTGTTTCATTTAAGCAAACACAGGGGAAGGGATGTTTTGCTAAAAGAAGCATGTGAAAGGACACGGCATGAAGGATTCTTCACTAACAACACTCATGTATTTTTTTTGTCCACCTTACATTACATAGTTGAGCTCCATTTGTCAGGACTCCATAGGGAGAAATGCACCAAAAACATCTGATGGTGTATTACAGTTTCTTAACAAATTTTCAAAAAAATATAACCCATATCCATGAGTGTGTATGAGTATGTAAGTGTGTGTGTGTGTGTGTGTGTGTGTGTGTGTGAGCGCACACGCATGCACACGACCAGGTGTTCTAACCTGATGTGGTTTCACAGGAATGCAAGCTTGATGACTCTTGTAAGGAAATAATGTTCCTGAACTCGAAAGTTTTATGTAGATTTCTATGACATGATATTAATTCATTGGACCACCTGTTTGAAGACTTCTAGAATCTGAATGGACCTTCAGTGGCTTAAGCAGAGCTACTGCAGCAGGGATGTCATTTGTACTCAGACAATTTATGTATTTGATAATAAATAGCTAATTGCTTTGTGAACTTTTCTTTCTGCCATGGAAGTGGGTTTAGTGCTCATTAATAAGAATGTGCAGACACAGAGTAAAAAGAAATAAAAATATATTGAAGTCAGACTCCAGCAAAATCCTGCATCTTTCTAAAAATGTCAGTAGCCTTAAAAACAAATGCTTTGTAGCTGAGGAGATGGCTCAGTTAGTAAAATGCTTGCCACACAAGCATGAGGACTTGAGTTCAGATCCCCAGTGCCCTCTTAGGACTGGCATGATAATGTGCATCTGTTTTCCCAGTACTTCGAGTCAGAGACAGGAGGATTCCTGTTGCTTGGTGGCCAACTAACCTTGTCAGTAAGTTCCAGGTTCAGCTAGAGACACTGCCTCAGAAAATCATGTGGATGGACTGGATGGATGGCTCAGCACTTAGGACCACTTGATATTCTTGTGGAGGACCCAACTTCATTTCCTTGTGCCCACCTTACAGGCCTCACAACTGTCTGTGACTCCAGCTCTCGGAGATCTGATGCATCTGGTGTCAGTGAGCACCTGCACTTCTATGGGCATATCTGCACATGTGTACACACACACACACACACACACACACACACACACACACACACACACCCCCTACACATTATTTAAAATAATTAAATATAAAAACAGTAATAAGGCGGAGGGTCACTAAGGCAGACACTTCACTCAACATGAGCTTCTCCGATGTACATTACTTCTCCCATGCATGTGGGCATACACACACACGAATGTTTCTGGTTTGTGCCCATGGTTCCCCAGTGATTCTTTTTTAATGGTCCACATTTGGCATGATGAGTGCATTTGTCTTCTCCCCAGCACTTGCTTAGAATGATTTTCTAAAGGGAAGTTTCCACTTTCTCCTCCATGCTCTGGTTTCCAGTGGTCTTTTGTGAGTCAGGCACTTCACTTCAAAACTCTTTTTTTTATAACTGATTTTAATTACTGGTGACAACTCCAGATGTCCTTCTCTCTGGCACAAAGACTTGGTTGGGGTAAAAATCACAGCCAGTATCTAATAAGAACACCCTGTTATGGCTCAAAGTTAACAATTCAGGAACAAATGGAGCTGTGAGCTTACAATGCGACCCACTTACTCTTTTCATCCCGATTTCAGCAGTATTTCAAAAGCAATTCATTTCACAGGCAGGTGGTATGGTGATTGAGGATTATGCAACATTTCTTTGTTAGCGTTTAAAATCTTTAGGCAATGTCTTTGTTGTAGCCCAGTGGTTAGCATTACATGGCTTGCAGGATGTAGCACTTAATGATTATCTATCATATAGTTTATTCCCCCCAAACTATACACTAGCTTTTGAAATGTTAAGCCCATGACTATAGTGTCTATCTGTTAAATTGTTCTTACAACAAAATGATGTATACTCACCAGAAACCAACCTCTTTCCCTTTCTTCCTTCTTCCCTCCTTCCCTCCCTCAGAGTCTCATGGCATGCCATTCCATTCTGTGTGGGCTGGAGCTAGGATCTTTTTAACTCTCAGATGATCTGAGCTCCCCATTGGGACAAAATCAGTTGCATCCGGAACACTGTGGCCTCCTTATATGTCTCAGACAGGAGAGTGCCGTGCCCATTCTTCACCCCCTGCCTGCACTTGCTACTTAGTGTACTTCTATTTGGAGGGGTCTTCTTCAGAATTTTTTAAAGAGCATTTTTTCCATCATTGACGTCTCAGCTTAAATAGCATCTTCCTCTAAGTATCAAAGTATCTGGCTTACATGCGTAGGTAAAGCAGCTGACTCCAGCAAGGAGTCAACAGGAGACTGAGTCAAGCCAATATCAATGAGCCGTCGACAGACACTCACAGACTGAGGGCTCAGAATCCCACCCCCACACCCACTCATTTCTAGGCAGTAGTGACTGTCCAGTTTCTGTTTGGGGTATAGTTAAAAGCAAGGTAGGATTAAAGACTCCTACCTAGGCTTCTTAGTCACATATACCCTGAATACACTATCAGGTTATGCAGAAAAGATAGTAAGGCAATCTTCAGATCTGAAAGGGCCAGAGTATTAGGTATAGAAGCTATGCCCTGTTATCAGCTGCTCTGGTAGAGAGCTTCCTGTGCGGCTGACCTGGCCCAAGGGCTTTGTATTGGCTCCTAAATGCTGCAGTTCAGCAGCAGACTCTAACTCGTCCAGTGGCCACTTCTGTGAACAATGGATCTCTCCAAGTTCTTGACATAGTCTTGACCTCCATGCCCATTTCTCCCTTCGTGTCACCCTCTTCTTAATTGAGACCTTGTGGGATGTAATTTGTTACCCAAATAAGGCCACGTGCTTACTCTTGTGGTTTAAGTGTGAAATGTTCCCCAGGGATTCTCGTGTTTGAACATTTGAGTTCCATGTTGGCACTGTTATTTTGTACAGTCGCAGAAACTTAAGGAGGTACAGTGTCACTGGAGGAAGTCCATCCCTGGGGGAAGGCTTTAATGATTTTTCAGGTCGTATTTCTGCTTGCGTTCCACTGACTGCATCACCAAGATCTGAGGAGGTGTGGGGTCCCAGCTGTACACTCCTGTCCCATGTCCCAAATCTTCCGTGATAGACTTGTTAAACAGTGGCTACATTGCTTCTGGTCATATATCTGGGCACAACAACAATAAAACAACCAACTATACTTGTTTTTTAATTGGAAAGAGTACACGGAAAGTAGGTTCCTGGCTTCTTTCATGGGGGTAGGACTCCCAAATGAGGACATTTTCCAGCCATGTGAAGAAATATCTAAAAGTACCAGGAGCCACAAAGCCTAGGCGTCAAATGAGAGATGCTTCTCTCCTTGTGGGCACGGACTCCAACCCAAGCATCTGTTTTCATCTGCAGCATCTCTCCATCAGCTGAACACTGGGCTCATGCTCACATCCTTACTAAGTAGGCTTACAGATCCGTTCTCCATTGGTATCAGCCAGGATATTCTGGCTGTGGTAAGCGTAGTGTTCATATGTACGTATGTACAGCCTCAGGCATGTGCTATGGAGAGCCGTGAAGGTTTGTCTTTCTGAGAAGCCAGCATCCATTGATCCAGGCAACATGCTCTGAATACATCATCCGGGAGCTCTGCATCGAAACAACAAATCCATGCAAATATTCTAAGTCAGGAAAACTGAAGACCAGGGAGGTCAACTAATGGATCCAAGATTCTGGGTTCTCAGCGCTTGTTTTGATTACCTCATATGTTGTAGTTCTTTCCCATGAGGTTATTTGAGGACAATAGAGGGTTATTGAATGTTATGAACACAATTCCAGTAGATACCATTTATTCTCCAGACTCCTGAGGGAAGATGTGTCAGACTACACGGCTCTGGGTCTTCTGACACCAGGACATGTGACTCGTCTCTGTGCAGGTCTCTATCTCTAAACCCTCAGTGTCACAATATACTCACGATGGCGCATCACTTCTAAGCTTTCAAACGTGCTTTTTCCCTTTGAGTTAAGTGCCTGTATCTGTGTGTGGTTCACAAAGTCAAAGAGGCAGGCTGTACTTCTCCAGTCACCTCTATTAATGTCTACGGTGTAATGCCCGTACTTACCTGTCTGTGGTTCCATGGACAACTCTCTAGATTTTGGCCTGGCAATCTTGGTGGATGGCATCTGTACTGGTTAGCATTTTCTTACCATGCCAACAGAATGCCCAACAAAACTAACTAAGGAAGAGAGATTTATTTGGTTCATGTTTCTAAGTTATCAGTCTCTCTTGTTGGGGAGGGGATGGCAGAACAACCAGTTTACCTCATGGACAATGACAAGCAGAGCCAAACAGGAATACAGGAAGGGGCCAGGACAGGGTATGCCTCAAGTGATCTACTTGCTCCCACCTCTGAAAGCTTCTAGAACCTCTCAAAAATAGTACCAACAGCCAGGAACCAAGCTTCCAAAACATTGACCTGTGGGTGTTTCCTTCCATACTCAAGCCATAGAAGTGTCTTAGTTTGTTTGTGCTGCTCTAACAAAGTATTGGGCTAAGTAATTGCTAAGGAGCTACATTATTTCCTTATGGGGACTGTGAAGTCCAAAGTCAAGGGGCCAGCAGGTATGGTTGTGTGAGAAGGGCTGCTCTGTTTCCATGATGGCCCATTAATGCTGGGTCTTGTGTAAGTGATGCATTCTAGGTCATCTGATAGGAGACTGTAGAGCGGTAAGTGTTGGCATATCTGTTTTCTTATTTTGTTATGTTCTCATACCTCTCACCCTTCTAACCTTTATTCTAACCCAATCTCTTTCAAACCCCCGGCACTAAGTAAGAGAGAAAGAAGGCCGGGGGGAAAAGGAGCATGGACCTCTTTAGACTACTTCCTGCATATTAAAGATATCATATTTCTTAGGGCCGGTCTAATCTTCATCATCAGAATATCTCCAACTTCTTCTTGTCAAACTACAACAGCAGCAAACAGGAACAGCATGGGGGAGAGTTTCCACCACTGCCTTCTTGTTCTCTTGTTCTTCTTTCTTCTTGTTCCTCCTCCTCCTCCTCCTCCTCATCCTCCTCCTCCTCCTCCTCCTCCTCCTCCTCCTCCTCCTCCTCCTCCTCCTCCTCTTCCTCCGTCCTCCTCATCCTCCTCATCCTTCTCCTCCTCCTCTTCCTCTTTATTCTCTTCCTTCTTTTTCTTCACCCCTCTCAGAGTCCTCAGAATTCAACTATCTGCAGCTGGCAAAAATCCTGCCCCTCCTAGAGCACAAGACAATCATAGTTAACAGCTGTGGACAAACTGAAACCGCTCCATATCCCACACCTTGGATTAAAACCAAAACGGTCACACAACAAGGCTGGGATTTTTAAGAAACCCAAACTCTTACTATAGACAAGTGAAAAAAAAAGGACTAAGTTTTTTGAGAAGCTACTTTTAGGAGATGCTTAATCTCATTCATGAAAAACAAGGTATCATTATTATCTTAGCATTTCTTAAAGCCAACATCTTAATACCACATTGGCTCATTATGGTTTAATACTTGAGCTTTGGATGGGACCACAGCAGATGGTAATAGTAATTTTTATATCGTGCAAACTGAAAGTTAACAAGGGAATAGAAAAGATGAAGCAATGCAACATTTATCCATTCATGTATTTCATTAAATATTTACTAATTGCTATTTATATATCAGGCACTAAACTAGGCATACTTTATCTTTTTTTTTTGTAGGTTAGGTTTGAGATGCTTTAATTCCAAAGCTCCATCAAATATTTGCTCTCAAAACACTAGTGTCAGGACAAACCATGACGTCCATATGCATGAAGCTGAATGTAAGAAGCTTTATGCACTGTATATTGAAGATTCAATTTAATACAGTCTCTCATTGTGCTTAAAGCTTCCCCAGTGGCAGGTGGGCTTAGGACAATGTATCAGCATGATTTACAGATCACAACATTTGAAAAGTTATGTAATGTACCCTTGTAACTGGAACATCTCATGTGTTAGAGCCAGGCTGTAACCATAGTAGTACACCCTCTGAGAGGTGTAGAGTCTCCAAATTTACTGAGACCAAGTTACTTGTTTCCCCTTGTCTCTAGGAGCTCAAGGGTGGTTGCAAGAATCTATGTATAACAAGCTCATTGGCTGATTATGACACTGTATTTTGAGAAATGTTTCTGTGGACTCTACTAATTCAAACTGTAGCGTGTGATAAACGACAAAGCCCCAGAAAGCACATCGTCTTCCAGGATGGGGATGGAAAGCTGGCCCATCTCTGTTAGCTTATTTGGATATGATTTTATTTAAGTACTTCAAGTTAGTTTCCTAAGTACATTCAGAACACTGTTTTATTGTGTATTGGTAAACTAAGGGAAGTTGCCTTCATAGACCAGACACCTCCCCGGCCCCAAATTGTTAGTCTTATATTTCTAGTTAGACAATCTTCCATTGTCTTATACTTCTAGTTAACAACATTCTTCTAGCTGGCCTCGAGTACCGCATACAGAGTTGGTTTCACAGTCTTCGTGATGCATTTTAATCTCTGGATGGCCTCTGGATTCTTTGTTAGCTCATTAGATATGGGGGTTGGGGAGGTGGGAACTTTATCGACAGTTTCTTTATCTAGGGAAAAAAAAGGTGATCATGAACAATTTTTATGATTGTCCTTCTTAACTCGAAAGATGAAAATATGTTTATTTTTACTCTGCTGACATTCATTTCTTTTCTAAGAACCACTAGGAGTTTGCAGCAAGGTATTGCATTCTTTAATTTGTAGAAACATTTTGGGAGTTCTAGGGGAAAACCCTATGACCAGGTCTTAACCATAAGGAGATTTTTTTTTCTTTCCTAACTCAGGAAAACCAACATTAATTTACTTCTTGCTGACAATTGAAACAGGGTTGGGAAGCTTTTCAACTTTTAAAGTAATAGACTCAGTATAGATTAAATATTGCTCAAACTCAGAATGGTTTAGGATTAAGGGTCACAAATAAAATAAAAAACAAGGCTAAATCTGGCCAACGTTAATACAGACAGTATGAATGGTATAACAGAACTCATTATGTGTTAAATGATCTAAGTCCTCTGACTAGCATTAGAAGATTGTCCTCAAACTGAATATTCAATAGGTAATATAATGAGTGAGGGTATAACGGGACATTATGTTTAAGCCAGTTAGAAAATTATAAAAATTTATGGGCAAGCAATGTACAAGTGATTTTTCATAAAAATACCCTGAGTTGACAACTAGATTAAATGGAAAAACATGTAGGAGATTGGAAGGGAGCCATTGTGAGTGGAAAAGTACACACTGAAACAGAAATTAGTGTCATGAAACACGAGGTGGTTGGAGGAGTTGGATGTTACCCAAAGGCAAGCAAAGAACTCCCTGCTGCTGCAGAATGAGAGCAAGGAGACACATGGTTGGCAAACAAAGGCAGACCCAGAGGAGCTGGCTCTAGCCACCTAGGTGCACACGAGCCTTTCTCATAGCGGAAAGCCACTGCCAAGCACTGATGACGGTATTTAGTAATTATATCCTACATTCCCACTCTTATCTTCCTGACCTAATAATGCCTTAGCAAAATATTAATAATCCTCACTCAGTATGAGCTGTTGAGACTAAGCCCCGGTCAGCAGCAACCCTGCCAGTCTATAACAATATTTACTAACTGCTTGCTTGACTGCTTGCTCTGGAGTTTTGTCAGGGGTTGGTATTGACTTGACTAGATTTTCATATTTATATCTAATTTTTCTCCACTCTTTTCAAAAACCAGAATAATATTGGCCGCTCTTAATTTCAAATTATGTGCAACTCCATAAGGGAGAGATCTTATCAAGTGCTGGTGAATATATGGCAGAACTGACTTTCATACAGCTGGTGGATTAAAACCACTTCGAAAAGGGTTTATCAGTGTCTTAGAAAGAAAACCCACACTGACCATCTGGTCCAGCCATTGTACGCTAAGTTATTTACTAAGGTAATTGAAAACACATCCCTCCACACAAAACGGGCATACAGATGTTTACAGTGGTTTTCACTTGTAGCTGCCAAAACCTGGAAGGAGTCCTATGCTGTGAGTCCAACTAAACAACATAAAAGAAAGAGCTACTGATACTTGGCAAGTGATTCTCAAAATCAGTATGTAGCAGGCAAAGCCAGAGGGAGAGAGAGAGCATATCGGTTACTTAAAATTCTCAAGAAACCATCGCTTCAGAAACTAGTTCAAGAACTTCTGGCAGTGTGGACAGGGGAAGGAAGGAGTCACACGAGTGCACAGACTTCTGCAGACAGACATATGTCTTGACTTTGGCAATGGTTTGGGGAACATGTTTATATGTCACAAATCAACAGGTTGCAAAGTTTAAATATCTTCAGTTAATTATGCCTCAATCAAGGTGAGTGGAAAGTGGAAAGAAATAACTAGAAGCTTCCAGCATTTGCATCGAGAAGAGAGAATGGATGTCAGAAAGTTACCTACTGTTATTCAACTCAAACTGGACTGCATCCCAGTTGATCTAACAAAAATTGAAAATGCCCTAAAGCAAATTGCACTGAATGACCTAACATCACAGCTTAGCACCACGGTGCTCTGTGGAGTATCTGTTTTCTTCCTTATAAACCTGTGGTTAACCATGAGCTTCAGCTCCCAGAACCATGACAGAGAACACAGCTATATCATTAGCCTGGGAAAACACGAATATTGGAAATTCAGAGTGCAATTTCTAGTGAAGGCCGTCTTTGAGAGTATCATAAAGTTGAAAAGCTTGTCCCATTGTAAATGGAGACTGTCTACATATGTGGGTGACCAGTACCTGCAAAAGAAGAAAAATAGGGCTATTGTTGTTGTCTCTGCTCAGACTGATTTAACCTGTATCTTTGTGAATAGAAATAGATGCATGGGAACCCTGATGCTTGTGAAACTTCCTTGCTAAGGCAATGTTTATTTATTACATTTATTGGGTGTTGTTTGGGCTCTAGGATGTATACCTGCCTCTGGTTCTTAAACTTGTGATCATAGTTTTAAATGTAGATTCTGGCCAAGATAATCAAAAAGTTTGAGGCTAGTCCCAGGAATATACATTTTCTAAATAAAGGGCATGATGGAAAGGTCAGAATACTCTGCTTTATAATGTAGCCAGGAAACAAAAAGGATGTCTCTTTTAGTGAACTATTAAGTCTACTAACTAGTGCCTCTATGTGACACCAGCTGACTAACTTACCCAAATGCGCCTGTCAACTTCATTATATGCAGGATGAACACTTTTAATATGAGTTCATCTACCAGAAAAAAGTCCATCAATGATAGACATACTTTTCATGACGTTTGTGGTACTAGGATCGGCCTTTGAGGCTACAGATTATTGAAATCTTTTTGGCACCAGAGAATGGTACCTGGCCCATGTCTGCTGTGCATTCTTCTTCAGGCACAATAACCCTGATAAGTTCATGCACTGGCAATTCTTTTTCGAATGTGGGTTGGTTCAGAGACTAAGCATCTGAAGTACAGATTCCAGAACATACTAGAAATAACCACTACAAGATGTTCTGGAACTGAGCTCTGATATTAGACCAACAGATATTGGCAAGCATTCTTTTATTTGGTGAAACAAATAAAGCACTGAAATCTATTATACTCTTTAGTCAGGTTTGAGGAAGGGGAGAAACCCAAAAAGAAAAAAGAAAGAACATTTTCTATGTTTTACAGAGGCATGAAAGTAAATACTTTAAAGGGGTCACTCATCGTTCTTGAGCAATTTCCTCTTTCCCCTCCTCCAGCCAAACAGTTGTAACATCCATGGTACTGGATTTATCAAGATAGAGTGTCTCCTCCTATTCCAGTCTCTTCTTAGCCTCTCACCTGACTGTTAGCCAGTGATAGCCCACAGATATCAAAGTATGCCCTTCTGATCAGCAGGGGAGATACCACCCTGGAATATGTCAGAAAAGCAAAGCCAGATGCTTCTCTCCAACCCCCTGAATCTAACTCTAGAAGGCGGAGCTTAGCAGCCTGTTTTAATAGTCATCTTCCCTGGTGATGACGATACGTGGTAAAGACTGGGGCTCTTCCCTTATCACTGTTTCGGTCTGTCTTCCTAACCTGCAATCGTCTTGCCTACTTGTACTGGACACAAAGCATAGATATGGACATGTTCCCTTTAGCACAAAGGCCTCCAAGCCCCTCATTGTTCATACAGTAAGGTGTACCACCTACTGGACTTCATGTGCTGGGCAAAGTAAATATTCAGGGCATGAGTGATGAGTGGGTCCAGGGCCACTTCTGTGGCCTCAGATGACAATGGTCTCCACCAGCTGTCCTGAACCTTTGTCACGCTTTAGAATTACTCAAATACTACTAAAAACCATTCCATCCTAGAACACCGAGGAGGGATCTCTATGAGTACGGTCTTTCATATAGTTTGTAAAGCCCACTGATGTAAGGCAACCTGGAAATGAGTTTTGAGTTACTCTATAGCTCTTGCCTTCTTGGCTAGTTTGTTTTACAGTTGGTGTCACTTTGTCCCCAGCTATGGCTGCCAAGGCCCAGCCCCAGGCTCTGCCATTAATCTTGTTCTTAGACAAAGGAATGTAAGAAGCCGGGATGGGGGATGGGCAATAGTTGAGCTGAGTCAGCATTGTATCAAAGGCGGTTTTACATCTACTCCTTAATGTTAGCCTTGTGTTCAGAAGGCTTCTCTTGTCTACTTTCTAAACAATAATGATGAAGAACAGATTTAAATCTCATGTTGCAGCACAATCTCTCCTTGCAACCCTTCAACATGATTCCCTCCTCCTAGGGATTAAGAGCTAACTTGACATGAAACAACTGCTTTCTCCCTTCCCTGTACCCTCAGAGCCATTCACACTCTGGTTTTCTGTCTCCGCCACTCTTCTCCCTTCAGCTCCTTTTGCTCCAGCCACATGAAGCTGCTCGGTGGATGCACATGACCTTTGTTCCTGTTGATCATCATCCCTGTAACCATGCTCACCTCTTTGTAGATAACTCAGGTGCTGATTGTTGTGTTTTACAAAACAGCAATATAATGTGGCATGGTGGCAGGAGGGAGCATCTCAGTGGGCCCACCGTGAGGTGGCATTCTCCCCTTCCCCCAACAACCAAGCCAGGCCACAGACCTAGTATAGAGAAGAGAGCCTGGAAAAGGGTAGAGATAGAGAAAGTGGGTAGGGAGACATAGAAGGACAGAGAGAGACAGAGAGAAAGAGGCCTGCTGGGAACGTGGAGGAGAGAGGGAGAGAATAGGAGATGGACACATACACACATGCACACACACGCACACACACACACACACACACAGAGAGAGAGAGAGAGAGAGAGAGAGAGAGAGAGAGAGAGGGTGTGCAAACCAATCCTCTTATACCCCTGGTGATGAGATAAGCTGTTGCTAGGGTGCTGTTGCTAGTTTTCTGGGGGGAGCATAGTGCAATTGTCTGTATGCCAATATTTCCTGATTAAAACTTTCTGGGACTACTCTATTTCAAGTCACTAGCACCCTTTCCTTCCTAGCACCATTTATTTATGTTGATTGGTTATCTATCTCCAAGTGCAGACTGCAGCAGTAGAGGAGTTTGGACTCCTATCTTGCTCACTGTATTTCCAGTGCTCAGAATGATTCCTATACATAAGAGTTGCCCACTAAACACCGATAGAATGATCAGGCTGTTCGTCTTGTAGTCAACTTTAGAAGTAGACCTCTGTGTTTTTCCCTGTGCCCGTTTTCCTACCGAGGTAGCCCCTTGTGTTCCCGCAAGAGAGGGTGCCTGTTTGTCTCTGGCCACACTGCACAGGGGTTAGTGAGCTCTTCAGAATGGCACTGCAGAATGGCTCACTGCCAACCCTGCCAGTTCTGCCTTGATCTCTACGTATGTTCCTTTGTTAGTCCACACTGGCTCCATCCAATCTTGGTTATTTCCCTTAACTGCTGCAGGTTGCTGGGAGTCAGAAAAAGGCTACCCTAATTCTAGAGGAGGAAACCTGGTGATCATGTTTCCAGTTCATTCCAATTATCTTTTTAGCTCTAAACTCCTATCCTGATAGATGAAATGTTATGTATAAAATTTAACAGATATTTCATCCATCTATCTGTCCATTCCCTACTGCCCTAGAATATATGCTCTAAGAAGGAAAAGGTACTTCTATTTTTTCTTTATTGTTATTTCTCTAGTGCCTAGAAGAGTGGTTGACACCTTGCAGTCGCACAACATATAACTTTTTGTTGGATGGCTTTTACTCTGCTAAGATCTGGCTGTCACCAAATTCTCAAGTATGGAAATAAAGTATAAGAAAAAAATGCAAATGACCTAATGAACAGGGTTCTCAAAAGAAGAAATGGTCATGAAATATTTTTTAAAATGTTCAACATTGTTAGCCATCAGGCAAAGGCAAATAAAACGACTTTAAGACTCCATCCCTCCCTAGATACAATGGCCATCCTCAAGAAAAAAGAGCAACAGCTGCAGGCAAGGACGTAGGGAAAGAACAGCTTCATTTGAGAGTCCAAACTAGTACAACTGCTGTGGAAATCAATATGGAAGGTTCTAAATAGGTAGAAATAGAACTAGCATGTCACCTAGTGATGTCCCAAAAGACACTACACCCTATCACGAGACACTTGTACATCCCTGTTTACTGCTGCACTCGTCACAAGAGCAAGAAATGGAATCAGCTTAGATCTCCATCAAGAGAGAAGTGAATAACTTCTGGTGGATAGCTCCGTGCATGCGGGCTGTCAGGTGCCTTTCAGAGGAAATACTCATGTTTGTTAAGCTTCCTTCAGGCGTGGGTTGTCTGTGAGTCTAGTGGAAACGAATCAATAGCATATTAGACATTTTTAAACAAAAATGCACACCCACCAAGCTTATGTATTTGTCTATTGATGCAAACCTGACCCCAGCCTTGGTAGGAACTCACTATGCATTTCCACTAGACGCGACAATATTCATAACTGGGGGTTCCATGTAGTCTGTAACTCTGCACATATGCCCTTTGTAGAATCAAAGTCTTATGAAAAAAATGTGAATTGAACCATAGTCTTTGTCATTTCTCATTTGTGGGGTTGCCAGGCATTTCATCAGACTTGTATGAGTAACTTGGGGGTTACGGGGATAGAGGGTTGAAACATTTCTCTAGAGAGGAGAAATCTGGCAGAGTAGAGCACCAAGAAAAAGCAGTGGGATGTGACATTGATGGCTTTGTACACATTATAGAAAACACCACCAGAGCTTCCCTGCATCTGGGATCCTATGCCTTTAAAGACTTAGTTTTCATTCTTTCTTTTTAAGAGGAAATCTTGGCAGGTATTTAGTGGTACTTGGGGATTTTATCCTGGGATCAGATCTCTCTCTCTCTCTCTCTCTCTCTCTCTCTCTCTCTCTCTCTCTCTCTCTCTCTCTGCCCTCTATTAGAAAATCTCATCTGGAAAAGGACAATAGATTACTTTGGAGCTTGACAAGCATAGGGTTAAGATGTTTTGCACCACTTTTATTAATACAGCTAAGGCAGGCCAGAAAGGGCCAATTTATTGACGTCAACCCCTTTAACCCCGATCTGCCCAAATGACTCAATCATCGACTGGGCTGGATCTTGTTCCCTCTGGGAATTTTGAGGGGGGTTAGAATTAAATTACCACCACTCAAACATTTTGTACTTGTTTTTGAAAGAAAACTTCATCCAAATGTCCTCTCCTGGAATAGCGCAAAGAGATCCTTGAACAAAACCCAGCTAGGTGGCTAAGAAGCTGTCTCCCACCAAGCCCTCCATCTTTTTTTAAAGTGTCTATTACTGAGAAGCTGCCTTCTCAAGTCCTGACTTGCTCAGGTTTAATTACCAGCAGCTTCTCAATCCTTTCCTGCTGGGTTTCAGACTCATTAGTTCAGGCAGGATGGGGGGCGGGGTTGTACAGTGGCTTGCAAGTGTCTTCTTTGTTTTACTTGCCCCATCGTGGCCTCTGGTCGCTGGGTTTTACTTCTTATCTTTTATACCTTTATTCTTGAGGAAAATTAATCACTAAAATAATGTCTGAAAATATAAGTGCATGCAATGCTTTTGTACAACTATGGGCAATGCCAGTCAAAATCTCAAATATGCTCACCCTTTAATCTAGCAATTCCACTTCTGGAAATCTGTTCTACAAATGGGTACCCAAAGATGTAGACATAGAAACGCTCATGAAGTGCTATTTCTAATTTCAAAAGAAGAAAAGGAAGAAGGAGGAGGAGGAGGAGGAGGAGGAGGAGGAGGAGGAGGAGGAGAACAAAAACACCACAACCAATTTAGGACTTGTATGCAAAGTGCATTAGGGAGAGGAAAGCTCATCTCTCTCCTGACCTGGAAGATGTATGACTTTTTTTTGACTAAATGATGATGAAAGGCAGATGTGCAATATTGAACAGTGTGCAGAAAGGTAAAGAGCGTGTGCATCGTCCAAGTACAGAAAAGACTGTTCTGTGGATAATATGACCTTCAGGCCTATTGGAATTGGGTAGGACCCATAGGAAGAAGAAATAGAGTTGGGGGTGGCTTTGAATTTTAATTTAATGTGTTTATTTGATGTCAATCATGTATAACTTGTATAATGCTATAAAATCAAATTTTTAATATTTTCCACCTAGGGAACTTCTGTGGAGAGGCAACGACAGATCCATCAAACGCCCACTTATTAAGCCACCCTGCCTGTCAGTGATGGACTACTATGACCAGGTATGCTATGGCAAACATTTCTTTCAGTGCTGCTTGATCCATTTAAATTTTTACACCTCCTTTCTGGGCTACCCATTGCTATGTGTTTGCTTACCCTGGATACCAATTTTTAGACTGGCATATGTTATCTGAAATCCAAACATACACAATTGATCACCTCTGTCCTGTGTGAACAGTCAGGGAGCCCTCTCCTTCCTCTCTTACTAACCCAGAATCAGCAGACTCCACAGCTGTTGACCATGAAAAAATTTAATGGCCAACACCCAAGTCGGCTAAACAAGCCCACCCCTCAGTATCTTTCCTTTCAGCTACATAATCCACAACTTGTTAGGGAAAGCCTAGCAGAGACACCCCAAGACCTTCAGGCTTTGGCATAGCCCTATGTGGGTCCTTTTGCTCCTGTGCACCTCTCCTTTTGGCTGAACCCTCTGCTATTGGATTTTATCAACTCCCATGATCTCTTTGGGACAGGTAAGTAAAACATTTAGGTTTCTTCTTTCTAACATATCAGTTTTGTTACAGAATGCTTCTTAGGGGTTCTTTTGCTGGACCAGGAGAGGAATCACAGACAGACTCCCTTTTGTATTGATTACTATGGGTCCCAGAGATTCATGGGCCCAGCTTTTAAACCCAAAGACTCTATGTTTCTTTGTCTAGACTTTCAAAGAGCACAGATTACCTACACTAGGCCAGATTTATAGCTCTTGAATGTCAGGCATCAAAATCCTTGTCTTGATTTTATCCCTTGGCATCTTCTTCAAGCTTTTCTAATGACCTGGCCTTATAGTAATTTATAATAATTTTCAGTGTTTGTCTTTGGTTCTTCATAGCCCCTTACTTTCTCTGGTCTCAGCTTCTAGCAGATTCTCTCCTTGGTGGATTTCTGAAGCGCCTCAGCTGCTGTTCTAGTGTCACAGCTTTGGAGTGTCAGGTTCCAGTGATGCTCTGCGCTCCCTGCTTCCTGAGTGAAGTGCAGTCTCCATGGTTGTGGCTAAAAGCACCAGGCTCTCTGTGCAACCAGCTCAGCCTGCTCTAACCCTGACCAAGATCACAAGGAGACAAGAGATGTTATGGAGACCTTCACTGAAACCTAATGCAGGAGCACTGAGAGGATCCTTGCATGGAAAGAATCCTCCTAGCAGACAGGAGAAGATTAAATATAGTCTGTATCTCTAATCAGAAAAGGGATTCTGTCTAATTCCATCAGCCTTGCATAATGCTGTGACCAGTACCAAACCTTACACATCATAACCTGTTTTGCTGACTCACTGGAGAGTTCCTCTTCAGCCTTGCTTGAAGACTGTTACTAGGTCTACAATAGCTGTAGATGGGGCTGTCTGTGGCTTGCTAAGGGTTATTAGTGTTGGAGTGATGTTCTCAGCATTTCGTGGTGGCAGGTGTGAGCAGCTGTGTCTGGGACGAGGCCTCCTGCACCTGTAGCTCATGGCTTGGGGAACAGCTTCTGGTGTCCTCTTCCTTGTGGTTAAGAGTGTAGTTTCAAGAAGGTAATGAAATGTTTTCAAACATGATGACACAATGACAGCTTAGCCAGTTGTAAGAAGACAGGGTTCTCAGTTGATGGCTGCTGGCTCAAGGAAGTGGGACATAAGGGACATATCTGATAGCTATTGACCACAGGGCCAGAGTGCTCTGATTCCAATAGATTAGGCTATTGGACAGAAGCCTACCAAATAGGTACCCTCAGAAGTGTTTTTGTGACTCTCTTAAGTGTCTAAGAGTCCTTCTTGCATGTCCTGATACATCAGGAATCTATAGAAAGTGAATAGATAAGGGCTGTGTCTGGTTGTGGATGCTATTGACATAAGACAAACTCTGTCTTAGGCCTCACACACAACAGGGTCTAGAGAGCAGGTGTTGTGAATTAGATGTCACCACTTTGAGTGAAAATGGTGAGTGATAATTTATCTCTAGTGATCACTGAATCATGTTCTTATTTTCACTCCTTTCCCCTTATTAAAAATAACCCAGAGGGCAAGCTTTATTTTCAAAATTTTCTGTGTTTATTTATGATTATTGTGTGTGAGGGTAGCTATGCACTTGCCACAGGCTGTCCAAAGAGTTCAGAGGACAACTTTCAAGAGTCAGGTCCTTCCTTCCATTGTGGGTTTAGTGGGTCAACTTCAGGTCATGCCAGTCATCAGTCCTAAAGCAAACTTCAGTACAGTAGTCGACAATGAGGTGATTTGAGGATGCTCTCCTAATATAGGAAATGAATATAATAAAGAAACCACAGACCAAGTCTTCTGGACAGCATTCTTTAATGTGTGTTGATTTGTGGGAGTCCATTCAATATAAAATACTGATCATCAGGAGTTGTGCTTCATCTAGCGTAGCAGATTCATTCATGAATGCTGTGGGGAGGCTAAGTAAGCCCTTGCTCTTGGGGAAGAACTTACATAATCACTTGACTGAGTTTTGCTAAGTTATAGCTCTGCGGTAATAATGGGAATTTTTCGAGTGGTCCCTGTGGGGGGAAATGCCAATCTGGTTGTCTTTTTTAAAGAGATTTAAGAAGCATATACTCATGTTTTGTTTGGGGTATTATGGGAAAACTCTTATGGTTACCTTCCAGACTAAAGCACCCAAAGCCATTCTTTTGATAAAGCTATCTTTGCTGGTACTGAGAGCATGAGGGTGGCATTTATATTGCTTTTCCCACCCCTTTGGAGTAGAGACAAATGATTCTGTTTGACAGTATTAACACTTCTCCATTTTCCTTCCTGTCAGGGAGCTAGTCACATGATCTCACTTTTAGGAGGTGGAACCATGAAGCCATATCACTAGATTTAGCCAATTGACCTATGTACAGAAATAGGGCTGTTTACTCCCAGGTTGACATTTGGGAGCAAGTATGAAATATCTAAGACTCTCTTCCTCCCCGTTGAGGAAAAAGTCTTGTGTAGACTCAAGACTTGATGGAGTCATAAGATTGAAGTGGCCTAGAGCTATCTTCAAGAGTCACTCGGGCCCAGAATGGATGTTAGATGAATAAGAAATAAACTTGTGTTATGTTAAGCTCCAGGGATTCCAATTAATTTATTGTCTCAATATATTCTGGCCTACTCCGACCTATATTGCCTCAAACCAAGGGCATCCAATTGCAGATGACCCTGAGTGAAGTGGCTGTCCCTGAAATGACGTATTCCTAAGCTCCTCTTAACAGAAGAGCCCATACTGAATGTCAGCAATCTAGTTCATCTGAGACTGCTCACTACATTCCAAAACGACGAGTATATGGGCAGAGTACATTTCACCAAAGGTGATCCAGTTCTCTTAGAAGGGACATCAGGGTCTCTCTCTTAGAAGGACTGGTATTGGTCAGAGCCAGAATCTCTCAGACTTATCTCATTATGGTGGTGATAAGGAAGCTATTATTACCAGAAGCTAAAAATGTCTTTGAACAGTATTAATAGCTAACATTTATCAGAACGTATAAATATGTGAAATGTCTCATACCTTTTCAAGTGTTTAGTGAGACCTTCCCTGACCACACTGCCTAAGTAGGAACTCTTACTATCTCATTTCTCTGCTCTACTGTCTTCCTTAGCCACTCCCCCCTACTTATAGGACCTGCTTTGCTTGGTTGATATATTATGGTTTGCTCCTCTGCTTGAACATAAGCTCCAAAGATCAGAAATGCTTGTCTACTTATTACCCATGCCTTGAAGAATTTGTAGCTTGTGGTAGGTGTCTGTTGAATTTGTTGTTCTGTGTAAGGAGATGGAGAATATGTACTCCATTGGAATTCTATATATTGAATGAGGTCGTGGGTCAAGTAGGGGATTTAATAGGGCTGCTTCCCTTGAAGCAGAAAATAGTGATTGACTGACCTGAAGTCCTTAGATAGGGAGCACAGATGAATGAGTAATGAACCATCTATCCAAAGTCAGCTTTATTTTGTCCTTATTTCTCTCTTCATAAGTATCCTGTAGTTTTCTGTCATGTCCTTAGTAGGTGAGCCCCAACCAGGAATGACAGTTTATATTAATTTCCATGTAGCAGAAACTGGTGTTGGAATATAGCAATTGCTGAGAGACGTTCTAGGTTCACTGCTTAGAAGCTGTGTAACTTCTAGGTTGTCTCTTTTCTTTAACACTCTCCTGTTATTCTCTAAGCCGGAGACTCTAACGTGGACTGCTTTGCTCAAGGGTTCTTGCTCTCTGATTCCTGTTAGGTTCATTCAATGGACCGTATCAACAGAGACTGGGAAGGGAGTAGCTGGGATATGGGAGGGGTTAACTCCAGTGCACATGCTTCCTTGTTGTTGCTTCCTTGCCTCCCTGGCATGGCAGTGGGTCCTATTGGGTGGATCCTTTTCTATGGCTTTTGCTCTCCTTGGAGTACAGGAACAGCATTCCTCTACAGCAACTCCTCTCTACCCTATTCAACCCTAGAGAGCTAACAGCTTTCAACTGTTAATTTCTGGATACTTGATCATTTCTTATCAGCTCCGCTGTGTCTGTTGGGGTATTGACTGACATGAACCTAAAACAAGCCATTTGTATGCTCAGAGCCTTACTTTTCTTTTAGGTACAATATAGAGCACACAATACCTACAAAATGTATGCATTCCCCAGTAAAGATAGCATGTGACAGTTTTTGTTTTTTCTCATATGAAGTCTTAGAACTTGGAGTATTGACTGCTAATGGTTGGTTGTATCAAACAGCAAATAGTTACTCTTATTCTCCAAGTTGTAGTAACCTCCATGGGAGAACAAAAGTGGGTCTCCATGAGCTTTCCAGAAAACACTCTGCTATGCACTACGGTTGATCACTAGAAATGAGAGCCCAAGGCAGTGCTTTCTAAGAACACGCTTTGTCCCCCAGTAAATATCTTCAAGAGTTACTTTTCTCATTGCTGTGACAAAATACCTGGGATCCTAAGAGTTTAAAAAGGACAGTGCATCACTGCTGTGAAGGCATGACAGCAGGAATGTGAGGCGGGTGGGCACATGCTATCCTCAGTCAGGAAGAAAAAGCAGATAGGAGGTGCAGACAGAGCATTAAACCTCTTAGCTATGCACTTTCTTCAGCCAGGCTCTATCCACTAAAAGCTCTAAAACCATTCAAAATGGCGCCCTCAGGACCCCCTTAGGGGGAATTAGAGGAAGTATTGAAAGAGTTGAAGGAGTTTGCAACCCCATAAAAACAACAATACCAACCAACCAGAGCTTCTAGGGACTAAACCACTACTGGGTCATGGACTGACCCAGGGCTCCAACTGCATATGTATCAGAGAATAGCCTTGTTGGGGCACCAGTGGAAGGGGAAGCCCTTGGTCCTGCCAAGGTTGGACCCCCATTGCAGGGGAATATGGGGGAGGGCAATAAGGGGGATGTATAGGGAGAATACCCATATGGGTGAGGGGGAGGGGAGGGAATGGGGGCTTATGGACAGAAAACTGAGAAGAGGAATAACCTTTGAAATGTAAGTAAAGAAATATATAATAAAAAATAAAAAATATGGCACCCTCAGCTGGGTACCAAATGTTCAGCGATGTGAGCCAATGGGGACATTTTTCTTTTAAATTGTGTCAGCTATTGTACTGCTACAGGTAATTCTTACTCACAATGGCCATAAGGCATGGTTACCAGTCCTAAGATCTGACAAAGTGTTTGCCCACAATCGGTCTTAGCTAGGCAGAGCTGGGATCTAGCCGTGTCTCACTCATGTCCCTCTGTATATAAAGCCAAAACTCTTGTCATCCTGGCTGAGGCTCAACCAGGGCAGCTATTCCCATTTCCTTGCAACAGGATTCTCAGCTCCCTAAGTGGTCATATATGAGAATGTGGCTTTTCTTATTTTCCACCATCACCTCATTATGCAAATGAGTCTCTCAATAACAAGTCTCTGATATATAGGCTGAAAGGGGCATTTCTGTGTCTTGGGCTAGGCATGCTTAATTAAGCTGTGGGGACTTCAAAGGAAGGCTGTAGGATTCATCAAATGCTGATTCTTGTCAAGAGCCACACAGAAGGATGACCAAGAAGAGGAGAGAGTCCTGAAAAGAGCGAGGGCTGAACTGGGGTGAGAGAGAGGGGCCTAGAGAGCGTTTGGTGTGTGGAGGTGGGAAGTCCATACAATAAAGGTGAAAGCAAGAAGGAGGCTTCTCAGTGGGTGATAGGGTTTCTGATTATAAGAATCATGGAGAGGGAGTGGAGTTCACAGAATCCCACAGGCGTCGGGAGTGTCTGTGCCAAGGGTTCCGCTAGAGAGGCTGGGTGCAGAACTCCTGATGAGAGGGAGTTCAAACTGGCATTTTCATTAGCTGAAATTCTTGGAATAAATAAAAAGTTTTCTCTTCTCCTTCACATTCATAATCATCTTTCATGAGGCCTTCGAGGAGCGACACATACCTCTCAAGAAGTTGCATTTTGCAAACACTTGTTCATATTTGATCATATAAGAATATGAAAAGACAATCATTTAGAAGTTCTTCCCTTCCTCCCATCCTCAAACAAACTCTGTATATGTTAATTTTGAAAAAGAACCTTGCAGTGTTCCTCTTGACTAAGAGACACACAGGGCAGCTGGTGTGGCAGCTGCCTCTCTGGGAGTTGTTTAGGAGAAGAGTGAAAGTCTGGACACAGCGGGAGAATATTCAGGGAAGGATTTCTGTTTTCCACCTGACCTGTCCTGATTGTATTTTCATATTCATTTACATTGAATAAAATACCTGTAATATTTTTCTATTTATCCTGTGTTAGCTGAGGGAACTCTGTTTCTTGCAAGTCAGGTTAAGTATTGATTATCTGACTGTGTCTATAATAGAAGACACATTCTCCAAGTCACCTTATGTTTTCCAGGGTTTCCCTTTCATTCTTTCCTTCCTTCCTTCCTTCCTTCCTTCCTTCCTTCCTTCCTTCCTTCCTTCCTTCCCTCCTTCCTTCCTTCCTTCAGCAAAACATGACAGCATCCCCTATCATAAATAATAGTAGAGATTGAATGGCTTAAGTAAAACATTTATTTTTTCATAGCTGTAAAGTCAAGAAGTCCAAGATCAGGGTGTCATCCCAGTTGGATCCCTGAGAGGAGACTCTTCCTGAACTCAAGATGGTGTCTTGTTAGTGTCCTCATGTGCCAAGGAGGAAGACAGGTAGAGGGATCGATCTCTAGACTCTCTTCTTACAAGGACGCTGGTCTTAAAATGTGGGTCCCACACTCATAATTATCATCCATGGTCCTCATCTCCAAATACCTTTACGTAAGGTAGAGAGCTTCACCCTTGAAGTAGGAATGGTGGTAGATGGGGCAGCAACGATTCCATTCGTAGCAACGTATTTGGCAGGAAGCAGAGACTCTCAGTGCACTTGTGAATTAAGACATTAAAAATGATCATTAAACTGTTTTATATTAGGAAGAACTTAACACTTGAGAAAGAATTATGATCCAGTCTAATGGCTGATTGGTAGTGGTGTGTGTGTAGGGTACAAGAAATCAAACAGAAAAAAACACGTGAGAAGCAAGGAAGCATGATGAGCTAGTGAGACAGACAGCAGAACAAACCGAGGGAACAGTCCTTTGAGTAGGGATTGCCCAACACTCAAGCCTAAGTCTGTTTACACTTGTTTTAGTGAGCACTCCTCCCACTCACCCCTTTTTCTCAAAGTCCCAGTTGATTTTGCAGCATACAAATGTGCTCTGTGGAGCAATTCTTACTGAAGTACTTAAGGAAAGGACTTAGGTTTAAACCTTAGCCTTCTATGAGCCAGAGATAGATACAATCTGGCAAAATCATCCATGAAAGTGGAAAATTACCCATTACCCCAATAGCCCAGTGCATCTCGAAGCCTCATCTGAGAAGCTTTTATTTACAATAGATGTTGATTAACACAGACCGCAACTGACTGAAGTTCAAAAACAAGTGACTGCAATTCTCAGTCCCAAATAGAACCAAGCCCCTCCTCCCAAGGCTCAGGGACCAAAGTAGAACAGAAGGCAAAAAGAATGTAAGAGGTAGAGGCAGTGGACGAGTACAAGGAAACCGTGTCATAAGGACACAATGGAACAACTGCACATGTGAACCCACAGCAGTTATGACAACACCCACAGGTCTACGCAAGCCATGGGGAGCAAACCAGGTAGTAAGCCGTGTTCTGTGGTCCCTACTTCAGCTTCTACCTCCAGGTTTCTATCTTGACGTGTGCCCTCATTTCTCTTTGGGATGGATGGAATATAACTAAAAGTTAAATAAATCCTTTCTCCTCAAGTTGCTTTGGGTCTTGGTGTCTTATCACAGCAATAGAAAGCAAACTAGAACAGAAGGTTTTATTTTTCCAAGGAGTGATGGTTTTTCTCCATCAGCTACTATAAGAACTGTTACCAGTTTTGAGGCTAAATTTTCTCTCATGTATCTCCACTTTGGTCTCAAGAAATTATCAAATAAAGCCCCCCAAATGGTAACAGTGTATCAAATCATAATTATTTCCTTCATCGTCTGTGTTATAATGAAAACCCTGTGGCGTTCAGAGGCAGGGGGTGATTTATAACGATCCTGTAACTGGCAGGGCTTAGATGACAGTCTTGACCTGATGCCCAGGGACATCGATTGGAATAAATTCTTTATCAAACCAGTTCTTGTCTGGGCACATGAGTTCATCACTGACAGAGATGGCATCATGCAGTTGATCCCCAGACAGTATGGAAACTTTTCTGATGAAAATCATGAAAGCATCTTCTCATGCAGCTTTATGAACCCCACACAGCTGGTCCTGGAAGGGTGCCCTCCAGCTCATCCCTCTTGGATTGCATTTGATATGTAAGGCCAGGATCAAAGCATAAACGAGGTCAATGAGGGGCTTCTTTCTGGCAGCCCCTTCTCAGATCATGTGCTCAAGGCTTGGAATGAAATACTTGAAATGTCTCTCAAGGTCTTCCATTAGTCTGAATTATTTTTAAAGGGAAGGGAACTTTTCTGTCCTGCATCATTAACATTCTTTGTCATTCTCTAAATATTTATGAAACCCTTAATATCTCCTAGTGCTCTTGGTAACAAGATCATGTATCTAAAAAGAAAAAAAAAAAGGGTTCTGTGACTTATCTGAGAATCTTGATAAAATAAATTCCCCAAATCCCTTTTTAATTAAAGAAGAATCAGAAATTCATTGCACCCCACGTTAAAGCATACTTCCTTCCTAGGCATTTGCTGCTGTTCTAAGAGTCCAGAGGAATGTAAGAATCCAGAGGCAGGGCATTTAGTTTTTATCTAGGTCAGGCCTAAAAGACTCCTCGTGGGAAGCATGAATTTCCTGTCTTAACAAAGACAGAACAATCACCAACTCTTCTGAATTTGTAAAATAGAACAAGGTTTTGAGACAGCAAATCAGAGCTGTCACAAAAGCCAGCTGGACAATCCCTTTTAGGAAAACAAAAATACAGGATCTCGAGCTAGGAAATGAGAGTTTGGGCCTTGGCTCTGGGGCTTGGGCATGGTTTCCTGCTGTTTGTATAGACAATGAAGATTGCTGTCCTCATGAAACTGTCCTATAGGCTTTCTGCGATAGGACAAGTTGTTGGAAACATATAGGGGACCTGATATATGGGCTCTGACTGCATTCAATAAAGCTCTGTGCCTACTGACAGTGTGTAGATAGCCTGGGTTATTATAAGTTTCGGCTTTTTGTAAGTAAAATGTTGTTTGAAGGAGCTTGATTTAAAAATAAACAATAATGGGATTGAAATTACAAAGGACCAAGAATTAGCTATCTGATTAAGAACACATTTTACAAACACATTCTTCTCCCAATGGAATGGTAACACGTGGTCAAAGTCACTAACAGAGCTACAACCCAGCAGTACCACAACCGACTTAGATTCTGGTTCTAAGATGTGGCTTGGTGAAGGAAGATGCTTCAGGAATGAGGTTGGAACACACTGAATACAGTGGAGAAGGCCTTACAAAGAAAAAAGACCATATAGGGTACACATATATATCTGAGTCCCCAGAGTCACTGAATCTCGTTACATCCAGCCATGATTTAGAACTGCACATAATTCTTTCAGACTTCAGACATCCACTTGCACTCTATAAGGAACAGTGAAAGAATCTTAGTTTTCTACATCAGAGGCCAAAACTGAGTGAGAAGGATCAAGTGGTAAGTCACCTCCACCCCTTGGCTTACATAGGAAACAAAATGACTGGATCCTTTGCTTAGTCGGGAACACTTCTTGTTTTATGGCTTCCCTGAGATAGAACAGTAGGTACTACAGATAGCGTGGAGCGATGGATTAGAGAATAAACTTGGTAACCAATGAAACACGCTCTGTAACTTACTAAGTAGGCATTTGAGAGAAAGGTAGCATAACCTTTCCATGCCTTAGTTTCCTTTTCTTTAAAGCGGAGATCTTACTGATTCTGCCTCACAGAGTTTGCAGGATGAGTCAGATTATTATAGATAAAATATTTAAACAGTGGCCACTATATAGTATCTCTCAGCAGCTGATGACCACTATTATTACAAATCCTGGCAAATCGCTTCATTCATCCTGGCCAGTGAGGGTACATCTCTGGTGCTGGGACCCAGCAGAGATGCTGAAAAGGTACGCGTCTACCTTGCTGAGTTTTGGATGCTGGGTGGCAGCATTTACAGAACTAGCATCATGGTTGTCAACCAGAAGTCACCATTGTAATTGTTGTTCCATTAGCCTCAGGCTTGCTCATTGCAGTGACGGAATGACCATCTCTGATAGAACTTATGACACATTGTTGCTTTGCTTGCAATTTAGTGTGACTCAGGTGGCATAAAGGATTTTTCTTCTGTCGAGCTACTAAGTATTAAGAACTCTTTTCATTTTGTATTTGGGACAGGGTCTTACTAAGTTGCAAGTCTTGAACTTGTGATTTTCCTGCTTCATCCATCCTAGCGAGTGTGGGCAGGAATTGCTAGACTTGGATAGCAATAGGTTTTAAGCTTCTGTACATCAGGGTATGCGTTCTGCTTCATATTAACAGTGGAAAGAGAATCTTGATCTTTGCCGAATGGAAATACCGTGTCCGCCATGTTTTCCAAAGTGCTGATACTCTAGGTACCTCTTGTGCCTAATGACTGCTGGGATGTTATCCTGATGTCCTAGATATGGAGTTATAGGGTACATAACTGAACCCATAAGTGGACCCTGAGCACCTTCTTCCAGATCTCTAGCTGTGTGTTCTGTCTCAGGTTGAAATTTAGCAGCAGCCCATACTTTCTTTCATTTTCTTTTTACCCTCTACTCATTATTGCAATAAAACAGAATAAAACAAAACAAAAACATACATGATAGAATGTATCACCCAGCTGTCCCGTTATAGTACCTGTTAATTTGAGGGGTTTGAATGCAAATTGGTGAAACTGTAGAACTCCTTCAGATAGGCAAGGTAAATCTGAATACTGGGAAAAAGACTTTACTTTAGCCCTGTAAAGACATTAAGTTATTACCTGATAAAAACACATTTGACTTATTTCTCTTTGGATAGTTTCAATAAATTGTCTCATGAAATCTTTACTGTGAGATAGATCCTGTTACTAATACAATTTTATCAAAAGGCAGCTTTTTTTAACCATTACAGAGTGAAAATGGAGAACACTGATGAAGAATGCCTCTGCTTCCAACCACAATGGTTATTTAAGAAATTGCTTTCCACTTAAACAATATCCAAATATCACGAGGATAAAAACATACTAAATTGTTTAATAAAATGAAAGGTACTGTTCCAGGTGGGCACAGACACTTTTGTGTTGCCCTTCCCCCGTCTCCATGACTCATTAGAATGACAACAGAATTTTTTTTAAGGGCACACATTTACAAGGCATAAGACCATGAGTGTATTGCTCTTTAGATTGGAAGCAGGAATTTGGAGGAATGAGATGGGAACTGACTTTACTGACCCAAACAGGCAGAAATCTAAGCTTGTGGCGTGGACAGCCAATAAAAGCAAACAGATCCAATCTGCAGAACTCCGAAAAGGCTCAGGAATTTGAGACCACAGGTATCTGGAAAAGTAGGAAGTGTAGCTCTGGCTGAAAATAGATGGATTAGTTGGAAATCTCATTTGTCTTAGCTGTTAGATCTCCAGGTCCTTTTTTCCAGGGCAAATGTCCCTCTATCCTCTGGCTAAGGATTTAAAGGATTTAGCATCAAGGAGGGTGAATCACAGGGTTCACCGAACTGGAAGAACTGCATTCTTCAGATGAGAGAGAGCCACTTGTCTGACAATAGGAGGAAGTAGACAGTAGTCTGTAACCTGCAGTGGACGTTCTAACCTAGGATCTCTCAGCTTCCCGCGTGAGGCCTGTGGAGCTTGGAATCAGCACCTTTATCTTGAGCCATGAGATGGGAAAAGATTCTAATGTGGGAGATACAAGGTCTTCTACAACTGTGAACTTCTATAGAGACCAAGTTTATGATCCCTCTAAAACACAACCGTGTCTCTATCTTACCATCTGGTAGTGAAGCCCACTGGTCAGAGATCCTACCTAGAAGCATTTAATTTCAGTCAGGTACCCACAAATTACCAGATGTTTGCAGAAAGACCTCAAGTTATAGATAGAAAATGAAAGACGTTTAATATTCTCAGAATAAAAGGAAAACCTGCCCATAAGGAACAAATCTCTTAGGTATTAAAAATAATAGCACAAATTAAACATTCTTAGAATGTTTGGAAGCTTGGACAGTGAAGCTGAGAAATATTTCAGAGTATGTATCCCAAAATTGTGTGTGTTGGGGAGGAGGGTAAATACAAGAATATGGATGGGTAGTTGATATGATATCATGTGTAATAATAATAGTTCCAAGAAGGAAATAAAGAAAATATGATTAAGGACATATTTAAAATATTTCCCAGAACTGTAGGCATTAACCTTCAAAGCTTCCTTATTGGACAACAAAATAGGATATGAAAAATGTGAGCTCAAACAAAGAAAATAGAAAGTATTTTAGGATATCAAAGATGAAGACATCCTAAAGTCTCCAGAGAGGAAGACAGACAATTGCAACTTGGAGCATTTTGTGATGATGTGTGAGGATACTTGAGACTAGATAATCAATAAATTAATAGGTGTTTATTTGGTCCTGGAGGCTGATAAATCTCTAAGTGTGGGAGAACATCGTACTTGATCACCTCATGGCAGTAGGCCAACAGGACACAAGAGTACACGCCCAAGAAGGGACTGAAGTCCTTGAACCTTTTCTGTGATAACCAGTACTGCCTTATAATAACATTAAACCAGTGGAGAGCTCCTGTTACCCTATCATCCATACAGCCCCACTTCTAACACTATTGAGTTAAATGATTACGTTTTCAGCACATGAAATTTGGGGATACAGTCAAGGTAACAGTCATTGATCAGGAGTCAGAATAACAGTTTAGAAAACAAACAGCAGACAGCTAAAAAGTGATATATTTATTTAGACTTGTGGGTGTGCCTATGAAATGAATTGACATAAGAATAACGTTAATTTATGATCTAAAGAAATTATAACTACATGTAGACTAGAATAAGAGTAGTTGCTATGAAGAGGCAACTAAATTATGTTGGAAGGCTTAAAAGATAAGATTTATTTTCTTAAGATTTATGTAGGATTGGTCTTAACTTCTCCCCCTTAAGAAAGATACCATATCTTGACTTAGAGTTTTCACTGTCTACTTTTGAGACAGGGATGGCAAAGTGATCTTTTGGTTCTGTTCTTTTCAAGTGTTCTCAATGTTAATTGTCAACACACCAGGATAGTATGATTTAACTCCATCAACTTAAAATCTAGCATTCTGTACCCAGCCAAACTGAGCAACCGAGCATGAAGGTAAAAGAAAGGCACTTTAGGAACTACAAATTCTTAACACTGAGTGCTCAAACATCCCTTTTCAGGAGGCATTTGGAAGATGGATTTCTCTAAATTTAGTGCATCATCCAAAAGAGAAGGTAAAATGACTTGAAAATTAAGCATTTACCATAGGATCAAGATATGAGTCTGCAAGACAAAATGGAATGAAATAAAACACACATGGGCTTCCTCTGTAGTGGAACTTGGCTGTTAGACTTGGAAATGAGCAACAGTTAGAGTAAGCCCAACAACTGGATTCAATGAAGAAATCAGTAATTCCATCAAACAGACATTACAAACTAGAGAATACTCTATCGAACTACACACACTGGGCTGTGTTATGTAGTCATAAACTCTAAACCAAAAGGGGCTGGAGAGATGGATCAGGGTTTAAAAGTGCTACCTCCTTTTGAGAGAACTGAAGTTTGTTTCCCAGTCACTGTTACAACAGCCCGTAACCCTGGCTCCAGGGGATATGGTATGCTCTTTTGGACTCTGTGGGCGGCATAGTCACACATGCACACACAATTCAAACCTGTGTTTAAAAATCTATATAATAAATATTGATCCACATAACAGAGTGAAGACTAGCAGAAGACAAGCTTACAGTGGATCCTTGATTTCCATGGATTCTACAGCTGCACCATGACCAATGTGGGATCAAAAAAACCTTTGAAACTAGTGGTATCTATAATGAGCACGCACCAAAGTTCTTGCCACCATTCTCTAAATAACACAGTAAGGTGAGTATTTGCACGGTCTTTCTGGCAGCACTTGAAGCGTGGGGTAAGGATGTGTATAGGTTATATTCACAGTTGAAATACTATGCTATTTTATAAAAGATACCTGACCATCTTCAAGACCCAGTGTTTTGTGAGATGTGGGAACCTATTCTCTGTGGGTACTAGAAGATGTTTATATATTTTTATGAGAGTGTGAGGTGTACAGACCTAAGAATTAAATTCAAATTTTACACAGAAGTGCTCAATAGAGTGGTGGCTCTTAGCCTTCCTATTGCTGCTACCCTTTAATACACTTCCTCAGGTTGTCGTAAAATGATTTCCATTGCTACGTCATAACTGTAATTTTGCTAGTGTTATGAATCACAATATAAATATCTGATATGCAGGATATCTGATATGAGACCCTAGTGAAAAAAAATCGTTTAACCCCAAAGGGGTCACCACCCGCAGGTTGAGAACCCTCCAACAGACAGTTTAAGTTTTAAAAGAGTATAAATAAACAGTATAAATAAGCTATTTGGAAATGCAGAAGTAAGTGCTAGAAACAACAACAACAACAAAACCAGAACAAGGGGACAGGAACAGTTTCCAAGCAGTGAGGATGGGGAAGCAGATATCAGGGGCAGGGATTGCCTTTTAACACAGCACTTAAATAAGAAATAAGAATAAACCAAAGACAACAAAACACCCTCTTACCGACCGACTTGATGAACATCCTGCTCTATAATTCTTCAGAAATTAGGAATATCACTAACTTATTTGCCAAGTATCTAAATGTCGAGGAATTGGAAGCTAGTTCCAAAGTGGTAAAGCAAGAAGTTGACTGAATTTCCCATTCCTTTACTAAAAACCATCCAAGGACACATGCAGCACTGCTCAGTATACTCAGAAGGTCAGTCAGGAAATATTTTTGAATGAAGGACTGGAGTGCAAGCCGCAAACGTTCCAATCTTGTAAAATAACGAGCTGTACCTTTCTCAAGTATGAGTGTTTTGGATTATGTACCGTCCGCAAGCTCCATGCTCCTTACATGGGGTCTGGCCATACATATGGGAGATACTTGTGAAGCGTTTGGAAGGAATTGAAATTTTTAAGTGCCCTAGAGACCTGGTGGGGCCAAGAATGGCAGGCGGGGTGCTTTCTGTGGACTTGGTGCAGTCTGATTTGTCACTTTCCGTTGGAATGAAAATGAAATTCACAAATTCCTAGAGACTTTTACTGGGAGTGAAATTCCAAGCTTTTATGGTCCTCGTCCGTAAAGGAGCTTACTGGACTCCATGGCTTAGATTACTGACCCACATCTGGAATCTTGATGGATCCATGGTTTTCCTCATAGACTGTAAATCACATCCAAAATGAAATGTCTTTTAATCTAGTCCAGTTCCAGCCACTTGTGTTTTGTTAGCAACTAAAGAATGTAACTTAGACATAAAAGCCTACGCACATGCCTGTGTATGTGTGTTCATTATTCCCGTCTTACATTTCAATTTCTTTTGTTTTTCTGTAACTGAAATCTCCCTCGGCATGTATTGATGACACTTGTGATAAAGCTATCTCCCTTCTAGTATCCTTCCCTGCTTATTTTCAAAGGCAAAATTTAACTCATACAATTATTAGTTTGGGGTGCGTGTGTGTGTGTGTGTGTGTGTGTGTGTGTGTGTGTGTGTGTGTGTGTGTGTGTGTGTGTGTGTATGTGTGTGTGTGTGTGTGTGTGTGTGTGTGTGTGTGTGTGTGTGTGTGTATGTGTGTGTGTGTGTGTGTGTGTGTGTGTGTGTGTGTGTGTGTGTGTGTGTGTGTGTGTATGTGTGTGTGTGTGTGTGTATGTGTGTGTATGTGTGTGTGTGTGTGTGTGTGTGTGTGTATGTGTGTGTGTATGTGTGTGTGTGTGTGTGTGTGTGTGTGTATGTGTGTGTGTGTGTGTGTATGTGTGTGTGTATGTATGTGTGCATGTGTGTGTGTATGTGTGTGTGTGTGTGTGTGTGTGTGTGTGTGTGTGTGTGTGTATGTGTGTGTGTGTGTGTGTGTGTGTGTGTGTGTATGTGTGTATGTGTGTGTGTGTGTGTATGTGTGTGTATGTGTGTGTGTATGTGTGTGTGTATGTGTGTGTGTGTGTGTGTGTGTGTGTGTGTGTGTGTGTGTGTGTGTGTATGTGTGTGTATGTGTGTGTGTATGTGTGTGTATATATACATTACATTCAGAAACCTGTGTGTGATGAGTATAGAGGCTGGAGATCAGCCTCACGTGCTATTTCTCAAAGTTGCTGTCTACCTTGTGTTTTGAAGCAGTGTCTCTCATTGACCTGAAGCTCACCAAGGGTAGGCTTGCTGGCCAGCACATCCCCTAGTCCTTCTGCTTCCACTGGCCTAGTTCTGGGTTTACGCGCATATACCACACACCTGGCTTGTTAATGGGTTCTGGTGATTCAGCTCAGGTTCCTGTGCTTGTATGGCATGCTGTCTACCAAGGGTGGCCTCTCCCGACTTCTACTTAAATAAGTATCAGAAGACATGGGCGGAAACATTGCCATCTGTATCGTAAGAGCCTATGGGCTGATTAACAGCTTCGCTTCTAAGTATTTTATTCATCGGAACTGACCTGGTTCTTTTCTATTTATTTTCTACTGTTGCTTTGGGAAATTGTCATGGATTTGGTGCATTACAACACTTTATTATCTTGATTGTTCTTTAGTTAGGGAGCCCAGAATGGTTGAATAGAGTAAACTCAAGGGCTGCATCTTGTTTTTGTTTCACTCTCTGGGCCTTCTAGAAAAGGCTGCCTCTTTGCTCTTTATCTTCCAGAAGTAGCTCCTGTTACTTGGCTCATGGCTTTCTTCCATCTTCAGAGACTGAACCACCATCTTTCTCTCTCTGCCTCTCTGCCAATCTGCCCCCCTTCCGACTCACTCTATCTTTAAGATATTTTGTTATCCTCTATCTGCCATTTCTTTCCCTCTGTGAGGTGCCAACAGGTTCTGAGGTTCCCAACCTGTTTATTTGGATGCACTGCTCTGTTACCTATGATCGTTACAAAGTTACAGAACCAACGGGTGATACTTGTTCCTACTTGGCAAGGACGAACTGGAAAAAGAAAAAACTGTAATTTTGCTGCTTCTATGAATCATAGTGTAAATATATGTGTTTTCTGATGTTCTTAGGTGACTATCATAGTCAGGGTTTCTATTCTTGCACAAACATGACCAAGAAGCAAGCTGGGGAGGAAAAGGTTTATTCAGCTTACACTTCCACATGGCTGTTCATCACCAAAGGAAGTCAGGACTGGAACTCAAGCAGGTCAGAAAGCAGGAGCTGATGCAGAGGCCATGGAGGGATCTTACTTACTGGCTTGCTTCCCCTGGCTTGCTCAGCTTGCTTTCTTTAGAACCCAAGACCACCAGCCCAGGGACAGCACCACCCACAATGGGCTGGGTCCTCCCCCTTTCATCACTAGTTGAGAAAATGCCTTACAGCTGGGTCTCATGGAGGAATTTCCACAACTGACACACAAAACCAGCCAGTACATGACCCCTATGAAATGGTCATTTGACACCCCAAAGGGGTCATGATCCACAGGTTGGGAGCCATTGCGTTTATATGGTATAGGCCCACACGCCTACAGTGTGTGACAGGGTCCAGTCTGTGACAGTCTCCCACGTTATGTAGCTTTTATTTATTTATTTTTTGGCTCTGCTGATGTCATTTCATCAGGGTGACTGTCCTTGGCCATTGTTTCTAAAAGTACAGCACCCCCTTGGTTTTTCTTCATAGCATTTGTCAATAGTCAGGTCCATGTAATATGTGCATTATTATTTATCTCTTTTATTAGAATATTGTCTCCGCAAAGACGTGCTTTTATTTTGTGTGTTAAAATAGGCCCTCAATAAGAATGTCCCCAATGAATGGAGGAACAGCAAAAAAATTTTTTAAACAAGGAAAGCCACTACCTTCAATAAATACACTCACTGCCCATTTGTAAGTGTAGCCACACACATTTAATTATAGATTAGAGGCCGTTACGTGCATGCATGTATATATTTACAAATGTGTAAATACTAAATCTTATGTACTTTCCCATCTTCTTAAGGGTCTTCAGAAAAATTAATTTTAATTGCTATAAAAAACTAATGTTTTTACATAGTATACTGTTACACTGACTGCTGTACTGTTAACTTACCACCCTTCTATATCATGTGATTCACTTTGACGCTCTATTGTTGAGAGATCACTCTTTTGACAGGGCACTTAAACTCTTTGTCCTCATCCTCTTGTTACAACGAGAGTATCTGGATTATTACTGTTCATGTAGTGTTAGCAAAGTGACCAGACAATGGCTGCTTTGGTAGATTTTTACTTTCCTATATTTTAGTTCCTATTTAAGAAATTGCTATAAAAGTAATGTTTCATTGTGTATCTGTTGTGATTGGTACTTTCTTCAATTGCACATTTTTTCATTTATAACAACAACATAACCAAATCAGAGTAAAGAAACAGAAAAAGACAAGAAATACATGCGCACGTGCGCATGAAAGACACAGAGAGAGAGAGAGAGAGAGAGAGAGAGAGAGAGAGAGAGAGAGAGAGAGAGAGAACAAGCATAATATACAAGCAAAAGACTAGGAGGGTAAAAACAAACAAACAAACAAATAAATAAAACAAAATGAAACAGAGGTCTATAAAAATATCACTGAGCTCACTTTGTGTCAGCCATCCACGGCTGGGTGTGGGACGTACCCTTCCTTCCTAAGTGTAGTCTGTATACCCAGTGAGACTCCATTGGCAAAAACTAACTTTTCCTTTGCAAGCAGGTGTCAATTACAAATAGCTTCCCGGTTATGGTTGGGATCCTCTATGCACTCCCCTCTCCCCTCAGCCTCAGGAGCCTGTCTGACTTGAACATGTGTGGGCCTCGTGTGTGCTCCCACAGTCTGTGTGTTCACATGAGCATCAGTCCTGATGTATCTGGATGTCAGTGTCTGTGGTAGCATCTATCCTCTCCAGGTTTTGTAGTCTTTCTGCCTCCTCTTCTGAATAGCTTCCCCAGCTCTGAAGGGAGGGGTTGGATGAAGGAGACAACCATTTAGGACTAACTGTTCCAAGATCTCTTAGTGACTGACTGGTCCTTTTTATATTATGTTAGGACAAGTATTCAGGAGTTGGGTTAATGAGCTGGAGTGGTATAAAATAAATTAAGTTAAATCCACTTGCAACAACTATGCATATCTTGGTTTTAAGTATAAATTCCCTTAAAGAACAACAAACAACATATATACTATATTCTTTTAGGAGAAATTACCTCTTAGCAGTTGTTTCATCTAGCATATATAATTTGTATTGTTTCAGAAATATTTTTCTTGGTTCCAAGTGATCTTTTAAGTTCTTTAAGGCTTAAATTCTTTTCTTTGCATTTATACCTTAAAAATGTTCATAATTTTGTTCAAATCTGGGAACGGATTCCTAGTCCCTTCTGGAATGTGGATCGTTCATTCATTTTAACTCCGGCTCTCTTTTGAGTCTCTTAGAATTGTGTCCAGATTATTTCCTCTGAAGAATTTTTTTTTAAACGTTGAGAACTCTTTCTAATTTAACAGTTTTTCTTAAAAATAGATACATCATCAGTGTGTTGTTACACTTGTCTCTGTCTTTCCTGGTCTCAATTTAGCTATTGCATCTGTGCAAAGTGGAGTGGAAGTTATTTATGTCTCTGCCCTCCGCTGGGAATGCATGATTCCTGACATTTTAATTCCCTTAAGCATAAAAGCAGATAGAAGGGGAAAAAATCAGACTTTATGTTGGGGACTGAACAGATTGCCTACCACGGTTAGCAGTGGATGCCATCCCCCGCATCTTCTTTCTGAATTAGAAATACAATTTTATAGATGGTGTCCCCAAATGACCAGATACTTTTTCTTTTAAATTGAATTTCTTAGGAAATTTTGCACTGGGGGTTAAAAAAAGTCTTAATTGGTTTGCAGAATGGCTGGGGGTGGTGGAAGGCTTTGGAGGCCTGCAGATGTGAGCTGGTCAATGAGAGCTGCGTGACTTCGAGCTTCTGCTTTGCTCTTACCCGTCAGTACCTGAGCTGCCAATGGATGTACTAATCTCTAGCTCAAATGCTGGTGTAAGGATGGGACAAACTGAGGCATGCAGAATACATGCAAAGTGCCAGTCACATGGTGAATGCCAAAGTGTTACCTATGATGACAGCGACGGGAAACATAATGGGATATTACATGCAAAAGTGCAGACATCCTGATGCCTGCTGCTGCCGACTTAACAGATTTCCTCAGGCTTCCCAAGGCAGAATCTCAGCCCTCCAAGGGTTTGAATGCTTAATTGAATTCAGAGGCATTACTCAGTAGTGGTTTTAATGTCTGCATCAAATTATGACATTTAAACGGTCCCTAACATAATAAACAGGATTCTAACATAGTTACACTGGTAATTTTATAGACGGAAGAACAGAGTTCACTTGCTCAAGATGATTTAATCATGGCATCATAAACTGAAAGATAGGATGGGGTCATTGCCATCTCATCTACGGCACCTTGGCTTTAGGAGGTGGAACTGGTTGACAATAAAGGAGAGCTTTCTGTCTGGTGGAATGCATCATTCAAGCCATGCAACCCAGTACCTAGAGTAGGAGAAGTACTGTACACGGAGCCTCCAGCTATGGAGATTGTAGGACACAGTTTGGGCTATCGAGGTGC
Source organism: Rattus rattus (assembly GCF_011064425.1). NCBI lineage: Eukaryota > Metazoa > Chordata > Mammalia > Rodentia > Muridae > Rattus > Rattus rattus. Next base: position 45,864,448 of record NC_046161.1, read on the forward strand.
TGTCTTACTCCCCTGGACTTGAATCCTGGGCTGTAAGTGATACGCTACGGCTTGTCCTGATAGACACTGACATTTGTGATATATCACCATCCTACTCTACTGGCTACAATTAGTCTCTGCTTAGTCTGTTATCATTTTTATCAAGTTGCCTGGGACCCCAGCAGGTTGTCAGCAATCTCTAACTTTAGGTTCAAGGAGTCTCACTATTTTTCCCATGTTTCTCTCATCTGCCACAGTCTGGTTCTAGGCCAAGCCACCAGATGCTCTGAGACCCTGTGGAAAGTTTCATGCCAAGTTGTGTGCCTAGGATTTCTCTGTTGGTATCAGGTCCCACAATGGTAAGAGCACTGCACACGAGCCATTGGCTAGTCTTTGCTGGCACAGCATCCAGACTTTCCCTTCTGGAGTTTGAGCTTCCTGGAATCCTTTTCCCCTCTTGGAGTACTCCGTTCTGCTTGAGGAGCACAGTCATTTCCACATCAAGCTGCCTTTTCAGCTAACCTGTAAATTATGTATAGAATTTGCTCTGCCCCAGCCTCTTCCTAGCCTATACCTGGGGCTCCCTTCCAGATTTCAATTTTCTGACTTGCATTCTCTAAGTCCATGTTCATGTTTAGATACTTTTCAGGGTTTTTGATTATCTTCAACATCTTTATTGTAGTCAATGACTTTTCAAAAAAGGACAATCATATAAAGAATGTCTATAAATACAAAACTGTGTGTATGTATCTCTGTCTCTGTCTCTGTATGTGTGTGTATGTGTGTGTGTGTGTGTGTGTGAGAGAGAGAGAGAGAGAGACAGAGAGAGAGACAGAGACAGAGACAGAGAGACTATAAGGGGGCATGATTTTTCGGAGTAAATATTATGAATTTTTCTCAATTATTTTATACCCATTCTTAATGTAGAGTAGTATTTATAACAGAAACCACAAAGTACTCTATAAATGGCTTAACCCTGGCCAAGATCTGAGCTTTCCTGAAAACTTGGGCAGGATGTATGTATTGGACATATGGGAAGACACCATGGAAGGTAAGGCCATCAGAATTAGCACGCATTCTAGTGTTGCAGTTGATGTGTTTAGGTGGTTTGTAGAGACTAGGGACCAGATCATGAAATAATCTGCTGTAAATCCTGAAAGATGCGTTAAACAGCAGAATTCCTTCTGTCACAGTGGCTATGTCAAAGCTTCACGATGTTTCCAAAAGATTTTTTAAAAAAAGTAAATAACACTTTTAGTTTACCTACAGTATCCTAATCATTCAAGGTTCTAGATGGTGTATATTCTAGCTGCCAGGACGCCTCCCTGAATGGTACGTACCCCAGCTCTGTTGGCCACACTGCCTCCCACCAAGGGCTTGCGTTTGACGGTGACTTGGCCAGTCCGTCTATAGTGGGTCTTCTCTTCCCCTCACAGGTTCTGCTCATCATATTGTGAGTAGCCCTTCAATGCTGTTCTTTTCCTGAGATCCTCCCCAGTCTGATCATCTGGCCAAGCACAGCTAAGGAAACAGACCAGGGCAATGGAATGATCTTGGAATGGGAGTCGAGGACTTGGGCTTTATTTCTGTTTTGCTAATCATTTCTTCTGGGTCTTCGGAAAATGAATTTCCCAACCCTGGATAAAGTTCTGTGTAGCATCATCATCCTGCCACATGGATGCTTAATATTTAATCGGCTTCAATAAAGGTTTGTCTCTCTGCTTTTTTATTTACTGTCCTAAGTATAAAGATGATGTCGTCAGCAATCTTGGGATATTGGGGCTACAACTCTTCGAAATGCTTTTGTGACAATATTATTTCACGGCAAATGACATTTATCTCTCAGTGAGGTACCGACGGACAGGAGTTGGATTTACATTCTGTTTTTTTGATGCCTGTATTTTATTGACTACATTAAACTTCGCATTTAAACACAGCAATGGCTACAATTTATTAGGAAACTAAATGACAGTGACATTTGATTCAGGCAACTGAGACGGAAAGGTTACATTTGCATGAATCCGCATCTCAGCTTTTAGTTCTGAAGTTCTGAAGGGCAGCGGAGCTTTCTCTAGTCATTAACCCATGCAGAGTGTGTACGGATCAGAGCAAAATCTGTTTGGAACTGGGGATGACACTTGCCTCTCATAATTCTCAATGAATAGCCCATACGCAGCTGAGTGGAGCAGGGCTGTGGGAATTCTCTTCAGCCACACGAGTGGAGGAGCTGCTTCCAATTGATTGCTTTCTCTCTGGTCCAGCCAGCCCGTTGGACCAGATCTCCAGTGATGTTGGCCATTTCCCTCTGATACTTTGCCAAACCTTCACCACGTGTCTCCAGCCACCTATATAACCCTGTCTTAGGGTTTTACTCCTGTGAACAGACGCCATGACCAAGGCAAGTCTTATGAGAACAACATTTAATTGGGGCTGGCTTATAGGTTCAGAGGTTCAGTTCGTTATCATCAAGGCAGGAACATGGCAGCATCTAGGCAGGCATGGTGCAGGAGGAGGTGAGAGTTCTACATCTTCATCTGAAGGCTGCCAGCAGAATACTGGTTTCCAGGAGGCTAGGACAAGGGTCTTAAAGCCCATGCACACAGTGACACACCTATTCCAACAAGGCCACACCTTCTAATAGTGCTAATCCCTGGGCCAAGCATATATAAGCCATCACACCCTAGCTGCCTTCATCTTAACAAGAGACTCTCATACATTGCGGATATATAGAAACACCCGCTAACTCTGTGTGAGGCACAGTCAGGTGATTACAAATGGCAAACCTTCCTTGGTGCTGCTAGGACGAGCAGCCAGCCGGCATAAGGTCTGGGATCACACTACCTACCACGTCATCCCTGAATCTGATTATGGTTTGTCTTGCTATTTAGAATAATCAGTTGAGTGCTGTACTCTCCTTCTCCTTCACTTTTGCCCTCTTTTACAACCAGGAAGCTTGTCTACATATTTACCCAGGCTTCCCTTGCTAGGCAGGATATTTCTTTCCTAAGACCCACCTTCCTCTAACACATGTGATCTCATCAACTGACTTCCCAGGGCCTTGCCTCTTCTTTTGTGCTTTTAACGTCTATCTGCCTATTGGACCCCTTTCCCCTTGTTCCATTGTTATTGATTTCTTCAGCTGTCCATCTGCCATATAACTCTAGAGTATCTTTTCATTCTCAATTCTCTGTCTAGATCTGTTTTCTCATTGGGACAAGGATTGCACAAGATTCAGTTCTTTTTTATTGTGGAGCTGGGGATTGACCTCTGGGCTTTGTGCGTGCTAGGCAAACATTCTACCACTGAGCTCTATCTCCAGCAGATTAAATTCTTTATAGATATTCATTGATGCTGTTTGTTCAGCTGCAGTAATCTGGACATTTCTCTCTGTGTACGTGTTTTTAATTCAGTGTCACCATCATAAGCAAGAGTGGAAAGGATGTGTTTTCTCACTCATCCCACTGAGATGAAACTCAGTCGTGTGGTTTCCTTCTACCAACAGAAAGTACACAGAAGTAAGTGCTTGCCACCCCCTGTTCAGCCTCCAAGAAGTATGGCATGCCTCTGCTGCCCCCCGATTCCGGGAATGGACAGAGAGAAGAACACACACCAGGTAGCCTCCAGTCCAGGAACACAAGGAAACACATGGAGTGGGAGTGAACAATTCACAGGCCTGCATCCAGCCCCCACTGAGCTCACCCAATATCAACTTAAATTCAAGTTGATCTCTACATATGATGAGGCAAGAAAGATTCTCATTAGAAGACATCAAGGAGTCTGATGTGTAGTTGTATAGCATCGTTTCAGCAAAATGAAACCAATACACTGCCCCACCATTTTTTTCATCCTATAGTTATTTATTGCACAGAACATCTGTATTGACATTTGTAATAGGAGCCCACTGCAGGTCAAATGCTAAAATAGGACAAGACAGGTTGATTTTACAGTGTTGGGGGTATGGGTCATTGTACATTTGGTCTAGGTGACCAAGAGAATTTTCTAGAAGGAAATACTGAATGACACATGAAAGACAAGGAGACACGCAGGGTTTGCACAAGAATAGAAAGGGCAGAGGGCTATGGTGGGAATGAATTTGGCTCATTTGTCTCACCAATCACCCAAAGCTGTGCACTGGAAGCTAGAAATAGAACCAAGGCTGAGTGAAGCAGAGCAGCCAGACTGAGAAACATGATGACAGCGAGGAGAGGCAGGTCTGGCCTTGCTGGCCACCTGTCTCAGGCCTCCAGGGTAGAAGTGGGTCAGACTGGCTAAATATGTGGCTAGGCAGTGAGTTGCATATTCTGGTGAGCTGGTTGTAGGTAGTTCTGACTTCATTATCATCATCACCCTCCCTTTTATTTCTTGGGCCAATGTTTATCTCAGCAAAAGATGTGTGATGCACCATTTTCACTTGATGTAAATAACTACATTTTTTCTCCTACTTCCGTGTGTGCGTGTGTGTGTGTGTGTGTGTGTGTGTGTGTGTGTGTGTGTGTGTGTGTGTGTGTATGCCTGCATGTGCATGTACTCATGCTGGCAAAAGCCAGAGACTGACACTTGGTGTTTTCCTTAATCACATTTTTTCCTTTTTTGAGACAGGGTCTCTCATTGAACCTGGAGGTCAATGATTAGGAAAATCTGATTGGTCGGTGAGTCCTGTATCTCATTGTGTAGGGATTCTTGTGTCTCTGTATTTCCAGCAATGGGATAACATACATGCACCTCCACACCTACCTTTCATTGCTTCTTCTTCTTCTTCTTCTTCTTCTTCTTCTTCTTCTTCTTCTTCTTCTTCTTCTTCTTCTTCTTCTTCTTCTTCTTCTTCTTCTTCTTCTCCTCCTCCTCCTCCTCCTCCTCCTCCTCCTCCTCCCCCCCTCTTCTTCTTCCTTTCTCCTTCTTCTCCTTCTCCTTCTTTTTCTCCTCCTTCTCCCTCTTCTTATCCTCTTCCTCCTCCTTTTGTTGGCCCCCCTCTCATTTTTCTATCCAAAGTCACATGCATACATGATGGTTGAGACATGGTCCCATGTATCCCAGGGAAGCCTTAAACTTACTGTGTAGCCAACAATGACTTTGAACCTCCTTTTTCCACCTCCCAAATGCTGAGTCATGGGGCACCACAAACAGTTCCAGCAGTTCTGGGATTCAAACTCAGGGCTTATGCATACTAGGCAAGCACTTTAACAACTGAGCTAATACCAGTCTTCCTTCATACAGTGCTTAAAGTGTCAGAGAATTATTGAAGACTGGCCATATTCATGAACAACCCTCTCAAGAGGAACTGTTCCCATCCCTTCATGTCTTACCTTCATGTCTCTAAATAACATAATGATTACTACTTCTTGGTTTACTACTTTTAGGTATTTCTTATTGACTTCCCACAGCTGACTAAGGAAACGTAAGTCTACTTTCTACTTTTTCTATCAAATTTGCTTTTTTATGTTCTGTTCTGTAATCTATTCCTCTTAGTATAATGGCATCATAGTTTTGCTTAGGTTGGCATTCACTATTGGGAATATGTAAGTACTGAATCATATAGTAGGTGCCTTCCTTTTCTGTGAGCTTGCTTCCCAGACAGCCCCCAATAACCTCTGCTTACTAATATCCAAAGTCTGTGTATTCCTTCTCCTTGTGTATGAATCACTCATTGACTTGTGTCCAGCAGTTAGAATATTGAAGAAGCAATAGATGCCATTGTCAAGATTTGGCTCTGAGATAGAAGACAACACTATTGACACTTAAGAGTGGTAGGCAGATTTCTAATGATGCCTCACTGAATCACTATCCTTTGACTAATAACATTAATCTTAGACCACTGTGAAAGATTTTGCAGATGAAACTAAGGTTAATAATTAGATGATATTGGGCATGTCAACAGGCCTGGGATCCTCATATCAACCCTTAAAGGCAGCAGAAGACAAGAGGCAAGTCAGGCAAAAAGGGAGATTAAAGAGACAAAAAAGATCAGAAGGACTCCCCTTATTGTTGCTGGTGTAAAATTGAAGAGAGTTGCCAGTGTGTACATGTGTCTGGACTTACAAATTGAATATGACCTCTGGCAACTGCCAGCAAGGACTCAGACTTCAGATCCAGAATCTCAAGAAAGCATATTTAGTCAGTACCTTGAGTGATCCTGGAAGTGGATTCTTCCTAGTGTCTTCAGGTGAGAACACAGACTAGCTGACACTGATATTTAGAATCAGATTGTTTTCACTTAGACTTCTGGGCCTTGAGAGTACTGAACTACTATTATGTAGCAATTTCCTCCAAGCTTCAAACATTCCATTCCACCCTAAAGAGAAGTTCCTTACACAGAAATTAAACAACTCAAAACAGTTCAGGAAGTTCCCGAAACCTGCCAGATTCTCTAGGCCTCTCCCAGGACTAAACAATAAAGGCTGCAGAGAGTCACAAGCTAAGCCACCTGTAAGAACCAGAGACCAGCTGAGCTGCCCGGGAGAGGCACAGGACAAGTGAACTACTAGATGAGGACACTCTCCAACCTGTTTACCTGTCCACAGGCTGTGTGTGCAGTGTGCTCCGGTTTCTCAGGTTTGTGAGTTTGGTGATAGAACTCTCATTATTAGGTTTGGTGATACAACCCTCTTTGAGTCATTTCTGCTCCTGTAAGAAATCCCAGTAAAACTCATTTGTTCACCTAGTGGGTCTGTACTTTGGTCTGCCATAGGCTTCCTATCTGAGGCATCTCTCCAGAGGAAAAATCTATCACACAACAGCTACTAAGCATGAAGTTATTTTTAGGTTGTAGAGTTTGATAATTTGAGAGTGATAGAAGACAAATACATTGTGGAAGTCAGCTAAATTATTTACATACAGAGGGAATCAGGAAAACATCAAGCTTTCATTGTGATATAGGCTGTGTGATTGATTGAAAATTCTCAGAGGACTGAATAAGAACTCTTGCATGCTGAGGATGCTACCCGAGACAATGTTCCTGTTTTCATGGAATAAACCCTGGTTATAGCAGACCATGCATGACTGCTGATTAGTTTTGTGTCCCATTCTTTCAAGTTATAACGAGGAGGACATTTCATCACAATTTAGCACGATGCTTTTAGGAAAATTCCAGGATTATTTATCAAGCATTTAATGAACATTTTCTGAAGCCTAATTCCCCTGGGCCAAGCGTTTGACCAGCACAGCTTAGGTGAAGAGAAGGCTACTGACGCAAGGCACAGCACCTGTGATCCACGATATTCGCAGGAAGAGAGGAGCATGGGGGCGGGCAGGACTGGGTTTTTGAACATTTGTTAACACGCACTTAGCTAGATGTTTTCCATCCAGCACACACCAGCTTTAAAGAGGACCATCTCTTCCTCTCTTCCTCTCATTTCTGATTCCAGTACAAATCCCAGGCAAAGGTAAGAATGTATTACCCTTGAGCGCTGTCTAAAGTTTTATTTATACTCATAAAGATCATATTAACTGTTTGGCCTTGAGCTGGACAGATGTGTTTGCTCAGTAGCAGAAGATGAAGGTCCCCTGAAAGACTCCGTTGCTTATTTTCTTTTGTTCCTGAGCACTGTGATTTTCTGACATGTGTGACTCCAAGAGCCACTGCATTGCCGTTATTCATTTACTAATTTAGTGAGGGACCATTTGCTCAGGGGAGCCCTGGGTGGATTTTAAAAATAACTAAACATTCCGTTTTTCCTGATCTTACAAGAACAACAAAGGAAGCTGTTGGTTTTATTCATGAAAATAGCTGGTTTGAAGTCAAACTGATTTCCTTTATATATGCATATATATATATATGTTTTTAATGTGCTCTGATATTTTCTATGCTTTGTATACTGTGTTCTTTTGCTAAATATTGCTGCATCTGCTTTTCTTCTGAGGAGGCCAAGAGACCGCGAGCACAGCTTCACACTGGTTGCTTATTAACCTGGTCAAGAATCAATTGCCCTATACCTACTCCCATGGGAACTCTTGAGGACATAAACAGGAGTATGAAGGAGACCTTTTAGGTCATCAGTTTAGTTGAGGGGAAACATCTAATGCAGTCTTAGGTGGTGATAGATAAGAAAATCCCTTCCATTGAAAGCACTTGGAAGATTCTACGACAGTCTCGGTAACAAACAGAATCCAGGCAGGAAAAAAAAAGTGTTCCCTTGCAAGGGAGTAGGAGGGCAATAGAATTACTGCAATCAGGAATTCATTAGGATGAGCCAGACAGGAACTGGGTGTGAAAGTTGGATGGGCAACTCTGTATAAAGATACTGTGTTAGAAAGAAAATATAAGCTAATTTTAGAAAAGATACTTTTTAGTGGTTTGTAAATAAGAATTGGGTATGTCTACACTGGCATATGCCTTCTCTAAATCTTACTACAATGTAGATGTCTTAGTTGTATGAGGCTAAAAGAACATAAATGTGCAATATTTAAACAGTGAAAAAGTACGTTTCTCAATGCTGTAAAGTCTGCGGAGTCGGCCCTGGTGGTTAGACGCGCCTCCCACTTAATGACTTCGAGACAGAGACACTTTCCATCTTGGGACCCCTTCCCCCTTCATCATTGACCAAGGGCTCTATGCTAGACCCGGTGTGAGAACTTCAATGTATATGGAGCTCTCAAGCTCCAGGTCAGAAGCAGCCCACGTTACTTGCACCATTCTAGTGATCCAGATGCCTCTAACTCAAGGAAAAGCTTAGAGCGACAGTTTGACTTTGAAGGTACAAGGAAGAACCTTTCATCTCCAAGGCAGAAGTCTTGGGCCAAGTCAGAACCCAGTGCAGAAACTACCAGGGGACTTAGGTTCTTCTCCAATTGGAACATCCATTAGTTGTTTAATAAGTGCTGTGTAGTCCAGGATATCTCACGACTGTCCATGTTTACTGGGTCTAGACTCTTTATGACTTGTCAACATGTCACCTTGAATTTTGGTAGCTAAAAAGGTTCGTATTACTTCAGGTACAGTTAAGCAATAAAACCAGAATGGAATACATTTTCCTTATCATCCAGATAACGAAAAAGAGTATTATCAGATAGCTCTTCTAATATTTTATTAATCTATTTGCTTAATTTTGTAGGTGTCATGGGTTAGAAAGCTAGCTACATTTTTGACAAAGCCAGCATAAATATTCTAAGCCCATTTCCCGCTGTTACTGAGCGTTACTGTAAGATCTGGTATAGCACTGAGCACATAGTAAGTATTCAACTTATGCGTAATAGGGTAAAAGAGGTTTTCATCACCTTGAACACAGTGGATCCTCTCCACTGATCTGTCTTTGTAGACTGTTGCCAGGTGGGTTCTTGCAACCATTAAACCAATTTAGCACAATAAAAATGTCCAGTGTCTGTACTTTTACTTCCTAAAATTATGGATTGTGACTTCTTTTCTCCGAATGTGTTGGCTTTTCTGCATTTTTCCTTCTCCCGTTTCTCTTTAGTTTTTGAGCAGTTGTAAGCCTCTCGCGGCACAATCTAAGTTTTATATGAATACGTGCTGGCATTTCCAAGTTCCCCATCCTGTCCTTATTAGGGCTCATGCCAGATCATGCGCAGCAGCACTGATCGATATGGGGACTCAGGTGGGAAGTCTCAGGGGTCTCAGTGTAGGGACACCATGTGGAGAGTGCTTGAGTTCTCCCTCGGATAGGGATCTGTGCATTAGACACCATTTGGATGAATTTTATGTTAAGGTCTCATTTTAGAGTTTGAACATGGAGAGTCATACACAATTGAACACTGGTAGCGTGGCGGATTGTTGTTTCTGGTGGGCGGTGGGGACCAGCATCTGAAGGCTTTGATTTCCTTCTCCAGGAACTTAAACTGTATTCTCTTGAGGCCTGTATCTTGATCTTTGGGCTTTGCCTTTCAGCTCGCTCTTCATTTTTGGCATCTGTTCTTGCTTTTTTATGCTTAACCGTGTATTAAAAACATCTTAAAAAATATATTCTCCCAGCATTTCTATGGGCTTGGAGCAGGCACTGGGATTTCCCACTGTGGAGGACACTGTGATGCATGGCCCAGGAACCCCTTCACCGAAGGATTTGTTGACCCAGCTGCTGGCAGTGCTGTCTGTAGATAGGTTCAGCTGTCAACCCTTCAGAGGCTGCTCAGCTGCAGAGATCTTCCTCCTCCAAGGTCATGTCCCTTTCTTTCCCTGGGCAGTCCACATCCAGCAAATGATTAATGTAGGAGTATAAAGACTCCATCTCCTTAGACCACTCGGGGCATCTGTTAGAATACATTCTAGATCTGAGAACTGTGAGTTCGGTCAAGGCAGTCACTGATCTGAATCCCAACTTCTTGCTTTGCCTGCTCCTGATTTCACAGGCATTTATTCCAACACTAGTCCTGAAGAATGGCCTACTCTGTGCCACATGCTCTCTGGACCTCTGGACATCACACCAGTGCCCTCTGCATCAACCTCTGTCTCCTACTTTAGGATGTACAGGACATATTTGGTTGTTGATGCTAGGCGAACGTCTGCCAAGTCTGAGGTTCCTCAGCCTATCTTTGTGTGACAGATCTATTTATAGAAGACCTTGCCCACTTCTCAGTTTAATTGATTTATACTTTGTTTCAAGCTATTTAGATCATTTAACACTGTTTTACTTTTCCTTTTTATTATAAAAATATACAGTATACTCTGATCATGGTTTCCCCTTCTCCAAGTGCTCCCTTATCCTTCCTACCTCTGTCCCTTCTTTATGTCCTCTCTCTCCTCTCAAATTTGATGATTTTTGACTGGATGTTCCTCCTCTCTTCTAGCTCTGTGACATTTTGAAATTTGACATGTATTTCTTGTCCCACATATTGAATAAAATGTCTGACAGGAAAGACTCAGTCTTTCTGGTAATACCTACTTGGGATACGGGACCACTGTTCAGATCTTATTTTAAGTAGCTGAGAATCTATACCCATATTTTACAGCCTTTCTTAGAGGGCACCAAGAGAGGCTTCACCAAAATAAATGAACTCATGAAATTAAAATTCACTGGCTATGGAAATTCTCCCAATTAATAACTTTATCCAAAATAAAATCCAGGCCTAGTGGTATAGGCCTTGCTTGGATCAAGACTCTTAGGGAGGCTGAATCACAGTGGAGCACTTGCCTAGTATATACAGTGCCTAAATTCTATTTCTATTGCCCCCCATCTTGAAACACACACACACACACACACACACACACACACACACACACACACACACACACTAGTGGGAAAGAGAAAGAGAGGGTGGGGAAGAGCGAGAGAGAACATATGTGTGAATTTAGCATATGTTATTTCCAGTGAACATAATGGCTCTCTATTCATTGCTAAATGCTTACAAAGGCTAAAGTTGGTAGTTGATATTATTAACAATTACAGGATTAAAAAATTGTTTCATTTGTCATATCCTGAAAATTAATCATGTATATAATTCTAGTGATTAATATTTATATTTTCAGTTTATTGTTTTTATATGCATTTGTATCTACACTGTAGGTAAAACCTAAGTATATAGAACAAATTTATAAAATAAAGTTAAATTACATAAAGACTAGATTATTTAGATATTTACACAGCTGTCCAGGTATCAAAAAATGTAGTTTATAATTAAATGTTTTATTTATGAATATATTTTCTTCCTCAACATTGAGCAGAAAGTTCCAGTAATGGGACAGAGTGTCCACTTCTCTTCACTGTAAGGATTCTTGCTTGCTTCTCAACTCTTAGCTTTATAAAGTTCCCTGACTTCTTCGAAGAGAAAGCAGGGAAGAGGGGTAAAAATGGTCTTACTGCCTGGTGTGTTGATGATTACTGGGTGGAACCCATGGACTGTGACCAAGGGGGTGTGTGCATGTATGTATGTGTGTTTATGTATGTTATGCATATATGTGCACACACACACACACACACACATACACACACACACACACACACACACACACACACACACACACACATTTGTGCTGGTCCATGAATGTGAGAGCATGTTTGTAAGGAGGGCAGAAGTCAATATCAAATGTCTTTCTCAGTTGCTTACCACCTTGATTTTTGAGACAGGCTCTCTCACTGAACCAGGAGATTACAAATTAGGGCAGCCCATCTGAACAGCAAGTCACAGGGATCTTTGTCTCTCTATTCTCAACACTAGGATTATAGACCCATGCAGTTTTACCCTTCCATAGGGAGCTAGAGACCTGATTCAGGTTCTCATGCTGTGTGACACCCCACCCACTGAGCCATCTTCCTGTCCAAGCCCTCATTCTAATGCATATCATTTCTTGAGTTCATGGAGGCAGCACCACCATTGGAGGCCTCAGATGGGGATTTGTAAAAAAGTTCCATGCTTTTTTCTATAGCTGTTCTTCATCCATCCCTCAGTGCCTGGACCACTGCAGTCTACCCATCCGTCTACTATAGGTCATCTGCCGACGAGACCCTGCGGATGAGTCAGCATAGTTTCCTGTTCCATCTGATGCATGAGATCCTCCCTCTCTTTCCCAAGTGGGAGATAATGTAGTCAGCTGAGGTGGCCCCTTCTCTTCCATCTTCTGGGAGAGCTTCTGTGCCCAACTTTTCATAGCCCATGTCCCCAGCCTTCGGGAGATACACATTGATCTTTGAGTAGTGTCTGGACATCTCTAGTCACATTTGATTGGAGGTGGGGAGAGAATCCTTCCCCTCACTGCCTCTCTAAGGATGCTGAAGTGAAGCAAACTAAATGACTGGATAGCTCTCTAGAGATGTGTGTTACCTAAGTACTCTTTACTTCTGATACCTGTATATTCATGAGCTGAGTGTCTGGGTACAGCTAAGGGCCGCTTTTCAGTACTGAGCTGGTCCAATTGAATTATTTAAGGGTGATTCTTACTTCTTACCTTTGTGTAGTCCCCTCTTTAGACTTTAGACTAAGACCATTGGTTTGTAATTCACAAAAGAATAAGCCTACCTAGGCACTAGATATAAATTCCATTAAATGTACACTAAATGTAGTTACATTAAAACTACATGTATTTAACCACAGATTGTATTTTAACAGAATCAAATGTCAAAGTGATATCTAAAAGTAATTAATACGCTAACAGTAAAAAATAACCATAGATGACGTCATTATTTTTAATAGTTTTGAAAGCACCTTAAATGAGATTATAATTGACAAAATACCATTTAAGACCATTCTCTAAAGGATCATTCAGCCAGAAGTTAGTAAAGAGTTAAAAATATAATAAATCAGTGTATGTATATGTATGTGACAAAATATTGCACAAGTGTGGAAATTCTACAATGTGAAGAGATTCACTGCAAAACTGACATAAAATTGTGTTCTTATCTTCGGTGGCAGTGTTTATCATAGTGAAATGCCTGTTAATTTCTATGCGTGCACTGTCACAATTCTGTTACATGTCTGTCATAGACAGAATAACACCAGCACCAAATTTTCCACTGACTACTGGCGTGAAATTGCCTTTTTATTTCATTGCCTTGTGCTTCTTTATGTTTTCTATTTGTACCTCAAAAAGACAGTAAGGGAAAAGCTGTGCATCCTCGCTTTCACGGTTACTGTCAGATCAGGCTGTCTGGAGGCTCTCAATGAGTCAGGCTATCTCCTTCCAGTCCTTCACTTGTTAATGAGGGGTAGGAATGGTGGGTAGTTAAAAACAAACAAGGGAGCGAAGCCTGCCTAGAAGATAGTAAGGGTTACATGAGGAGAGTGCTTTAAAGAAGACAGCCTGGCTTCCCACTGCGATTCTGCAAACTGCTGTATGTTTGAGTTCCCCCAAGAGAGCCCTGCTGCTTAGCAACTACCACATAAAGTCATCTTTCTCTTCTTAAAAAAAATTCCAGGCTATGCATGACTTAAATGAAGATGTTCTAGTTCACTGGAGCCTGGAGAGCAATTTACTTGGAGCTGTCTTTGGCATTTGTGCCAGGCACATCAACAAACGGAATGAAGATGCTGTGTCCGCCCTGTGTCTTCATCTCCAGCATGTGGCGGAGTGCAATGAAAGGAACAGCTATTCTCCCCCAAGGACTTATTCTCTCTCCTGTAGAAGGAAGTCTTCCAGAAAATGCCATGCAGAAGAACGGTGTGAGACTTGGTGACCCTAGCCAATTTTTCATTGTGACAGCTAAGGGTAGAGTAAGGGGGGAGGTGGAGAGGGGGCAGAGTAGTACACTTGGGGTTATTACAAGGCACCTCACCCCAAGATTATTCTTCTGTTTGTCTCCAGAGTGAATCCGTGTAGCCACTTTCTGAAAGCAGACTCTGAATGATGCCTTCCTTTTGTTATCGTCGTTTAACCCCAATGAGTAGCTATGTCCAATAGAATTAAGCATGGCCCTGAAGCTTCCCCATTCTTCACATCTGCTCTCTGTGTGCATACATACCCATATTATGGTTTTTTTCCCCATTTTCATTTATGTGTGGCATTCAAGTACATGTGCTTGTATGTGTGAGGCAACATGTATATGTATGTATGCATGCAGGTATGCATTATTCTTAATTGCTCTTCTCCCTTAGTCATTGAGGGATGGTTTTTCCTTTTTTCTAAACTATTTTTCTCTTTGAGTTTCATCCATTTATACAATGGATTTTAACTATTTTACCCTCATCCTTTTTCTCTCATCCCCATCCCTCTCTCAGGAGAACCCCTTGTCTCAATAAGTCCCCTTCCTGTTTGCATGTTTTGTTTAATATGTGCCCCCCACCCCGGACTTAATTAGATTTTCTTACCTGAGCACATATGAAAGGTTATTTGCTGGGTCAGGGCAACTTGCTAGTAGCTACATCACTGGAGAAAGTGACTCTTTTAATCAAATCCATAGCTCATTTATAGATAGGGTTAGTCTCCCTAGCCAGCCCCTTTGGAGGTCTCTCTGCCTCTGCCTTTTAAAGCTGGAATTACATGGAAAGCTGCCTTTCCCAACTGGTATTTATGTCGCAGTGACTGTGCCTGATGTTTCTTTTGCAAGGGCACACGTTTCCAGGCAGTTTCATAGGACTTTAAAGGGGATTTCGCAGCAATTGGAAATCAGTTCCTCTGCTTGCAAAATGTGTAAACATACAAGAAACCCATGGAGAATTACCTCCCAATAGCCACTCATTTTAGCTGGATTTAGATAGTAGTGGTTAGAAGTGATCTGAGGGCTGGGGAGATGGCTCACTGAGAAAAGTGCAAGCATGAAGACTTGAGTTTCAATCTTCAACTTCCACATAAATGCCAGACCCAGAAGTAGATGCCTGAAAACCCAGTACTTGTGGGTGGAAGGAGGAGGTAGAAACAGGTTAAATCTAGGAGTTCACTGGCCAGGTTACCCTGTCTCAATGGCGAGCTCCAGGTTGCGTAAGATATCTTACCTCTATAAATAAATAAAGGGATTGCTATAAAGGAAGGTACCTGAAATCAGCCTCTGGTCTCCATATTTATAGGTGTGTATGTCTACATACATATATGTATACATCTATACACATGTACAACACCAACACACACACACACACACACACACACACACACACACACACACACACACATGTCACAAAGGAGTTACTAACCACCATTTATTTCAAAATGACCGTGAGGGGTGGCATGTGGCAGAAGGCTTACCTACTGTGAAAATAGCCCCTACATCAGTCACCACCACCATAAAATCCAAAACCCAAATCAAATGAAGGTTGAAGTATTTTATTTTTTAAAGAACTTTTTTAAATGTCAAGATTATTGCATATTTTCTATATTTCTTAATTTTTTATTTCATATTGTCTGTTGTTTGAAGCTTATTAGTAACATGAATATAAACAATTTTTAGTTAGAAAAGGGAAAAAGAGGTAACCAGGGTTCTCCATCAGCATCAGTGAAGAACTGGGATAGCCAGGCTCTAGCCAGGCATATGTTTGTTTGCCTTCTCCTTAGTTATCTCCTCATGGGCTCAGTGCTCTCAGCTGGATGTAGAGGCAGTCTCACCTTTACAGCTCAGGTCTTGTTTCCCTCCAGCACGGGCAAAGAGAGACTGGGAGGGATGTCAAGAGAAGTCCTCAGCTGTGCCTCTCTCAACAAAGAGAAGATCAGCAAAGACTTGAGACCAACAAGCATTGTACTGCTAGCTGTACAAGCAAGCCAGCCCCTCCTCCGACACAGTTCATTGAGTCCTATTTATACTCAAAATATCATGTGTCCTCCACAGGTCTTGCCTTAGCACATGTCTTGTCTCAGTTCATGTCTTGTCTCAGTGCATATCTGTCTCAGCCTGTTCATCTGTCTCAGCTAACATCACTCTGCCAATCAGACTAAGTCTACAGAAGGAACAAGAAACTGCGGCGTACCAGCAGAAGTTTTTTTGGTGCATTTTTCTCTATGGAGTCCCCACAAATGTAGCTCAACTTCACATTGTAAGGCAGACCAATAGATGTGTGCCCTTAGCAAAGAATCCTTCATCATGCGTCCTTTCATGTGCTTGCTTTAGTAGAACATACTTTACCTGTGTCTGCTTCAGGGAAATGTTCCTTCACGCGTTTGTCCCAACAAAACACCTTCTAAAACAACTGACTTTCCCAAGAACCCTTAAGTTTCCACTTCAATAGTCTGTGCATGTGTTTCAGAAATCTCCTGCAGCAGTGAGTTTGAGAAAGAAATAGTCCAAGCTGAAAGGTCTGGTTTTGATCTGTATGGTTAGTCAGCCTGTTTAGAAGGGCCGATGTTCCCATGGCTTCCCAAAGCACTGTGTTTGCATGACCACTTGTTTCCTGTACCAGTCACCAAGTCTTGATGATTACAAACAAATCCTTATACTTCGCTGGCATTCTTGCTCCTCGTATTTTTGGGTCACTTTGCTACCCACAGGCTTTAGACTGAGACTTTATTTTATCTGGGATGTGACTTGTGGTCCTTGTGATTGGGAATTGACTCTTAGAAACAAACAAATGTTCAGAGGAAATGGAAAACAACTTGAAAGGATCAGTGATTTTTCTACTTCTCTATTTAAAATTTATCTGATTTGTAAATGCTGGAACCTACTATAACCAGAGAAATTGAAATCAGTGGTGAAAGTGTGAATTGATACCCAACAACTAGTCAGTATAATCAGTAGTGTAAAACACCCGATGCCAAAAGAAATGTAGAATGGAATTTCCTTAGATCTTTACAACTTGATACAAGATTAAGTAAGAATATAATGTTGAAATTTACCACACACCCAAAATATATGATGCCCTTAAAGGACATTCAACATTGGTTCTGTCCTATTCTATAGTTCTGTCCTATTCTATAGGATCTTGGTAAACTTTGATTTAGTATTTCCCAGGATTAACCAGTAGTAGCTGTAGACCAGCAGATAGTCTTAGAAATATGGTTTGGATGTTTTCTCAGAAGTACAGTTAGTGAGGTCAGTGAACTATATTGAGGACCCAAGTTTGAGTTAAATTATCATTGAGGTAATTCCATCCATTTTGATCAGTGAGTCAGGATCATGGGTCATAATGCAGCTTAGGCAAAGGAAAATAGCTGGCTTGGCCCAAGGCCATAAGTGCTTTTACATAATTAGACAGAAAGTGTCTGCCCTTGCAAGGTGAGACTATTTCTTATGCACAAGACACTGTGTACCATAAATGTATTCTTCGTCCTGACTGAGATGAGTAGAGTATAAGAAGAGCTAAAAAGAAAGAGTAAGAAGAGGATGGGGGAGGGGCAGTTCAAAACTGCTATTCATTCACTAGTCATTAATTTAGCTTTCTTGTGCCTTTAGGATTAAGAAGGAGAAAAGGAACTAATCTTTCAGAGCTCACAAAACTAATATATGTAAATGGATAAAATCATGTTCAACATCCAGTGTCTGGTGCCAACATTAATTTAATTTTAGCACTTATAATGATTACAACTGGAACTCTGGTCAGCAGTCTTAAATAGACCTGTATTGTTACATATCAGACACTCTCAACAGCAAAGGTGAAGACTAGAAAACCCAGAAGGAATACTGATCTTTACTATAAATCTACCAGGAATTGCTACTGCTGCATTTCAGAATAGTTAGCCTTATAACTTAGAAAAGTGTTTCATGTAGGTGTTTTCATCAGTGACAGCGTCTTCCTGCCAGTTTGTTGAGAGCCACCAATAGCCTTGGCAATAGTCTGGGTTGTTTGTTGGTTCCAATAGGACCCCTTTGGCTGAGAACTACAGATGTCCAGTTGGAGTCCTATCTCTGCCATTATTTTGTGATTTCATTGATATATATATATATATATATATATATATATATATATATATATCAAGTTTCTACTGTATTAGGTTTCTATTAGAACCCTCAAACAACCATTAGTTTAGCTATCCCTCCACATATTCCATTCCTCATTCTTTCTTTTCCTCTTCACATTTGATCCTCCCATTCTAGTCTCCCCACTACTATCCATCCATAGCTCTCTATTTCCTTTTCTAGGAAGTTATGTTCCTCTCCCTAACCCCAGTCCATTACTCTCTGCCTAACCTCTGTGGTCATATGTATTGTGCTTGCTTATCAATGACTTAATTGATAACATCACATATAAGCAAATACATACAAAATTTGTCTTTCTAGACCTGAGTTACCTTATTCATGATGATATTTTTTCTAGTTCCATTCCAGAGTGATTCCCCACCCCCCTAGTTTGAGTCACTGACCATGGAGAAGTTGAATTGGTGCCTGCCTAGTGCCTTTGCCCTTGTAGACTAGCATTCACGATACTAGTCTATACTAGTACCTACATTTTACATACTCTGTATGCCATATAGGTAAACTATAACCAAGCTACAAACCCTCTGATCTCTGAGGGTAACTTGTTTGCCAGCTATGCTGGTGCAGTAGTGGTACAAAGCTTATGGGAACAACCAACCAATATCCGATTTAAGTTAAGGTCTACCCCATGAGATGGACCAAACACTGCTTGTGTGGCCAAGAACCCGAGACTAAATAGATCAAGAATCTGTGGGAAAACCAAATTCTACTGTTCTACTAAAGGAACATAACAATAAAATGACTCCTAATGACATTATTTTTATACTCATAGATCCATGCTTTCCAGAGCCGTCGTTAGAGAAACTTCCTCCTACGGCCAATGGGAACAAATACAGAGATTACCGCCCCCCCCCACCAAAATATGCAGAGTGAGAGACCTCAGAACACTGAGTCCTAAAAGGGATAACTCCATCAAATCTATCCTCTCAAGAGAAGAAGGGTTGGAAAGAGGCTAAGGTGAGAGGGAACAGAGAACACCAAGATTCAGTGCTTTCTAGACACATACAAATCCACAAAGGCCGTATCAGGATGCACAGGGCCATCTGCACCAGATGGGTGTTCAAGGGTTGAAAGCAGAAGTGGACTCATATATCCATTCCTGACCCATCCCTAGCTATCTCCAATTGATAGCCACTTGCAAATGAAAGTTTAGCTCTGTCTAAGAGAGTCTAATGGGGAAACAAACTACCCCTAAGCAAAGGCTCCATGCCTAACAGTAGATGGCCAACAGAAAACACGCTCAATGGCGTCTTTGTGAGATTCCTTGCCTCATAATATTAAGTAAGGGTTGTTTTTTTCCTCTACTGTATAGGTCCTTTGTATATATTGGCTTCTGGTTTTAGGTTTTCATAGAATTCCTGAGTCTGAAAATGTGTATGTCTCTGCCTCTATAGGCATATACTGTTTTTTCCTTGGCTCTTTTTCTTGTTTGGTTGTTTTGTATGTCATTTTATTTTATTTTATTTTTTATTATGTCTTTACCTGTTTGTTTTCTAACAAGAGGCAGAAAGGACATGGATCTAAATGAGAGGGGAAGTAGGAAGGAACTGGGAAGAGTAGAGGGAGGGAAAGTGTAATCAGAACATATTGTATAAAAAAAAGAACCTTATTTTCAGTAAAAGTAAAAAAAAAATAGAAAAAGTTTTATGATTGCTATGAAATTATAGATAAAAAGCAAGAGCAGTGTAAAGAGACATATTGATCAATTCATTTGTATTTTTCATCCCACAGGGTTTAAGAGCCCAGAACATACTGTGTGCAGATGACATTAAGGAAATATTGGCTATTGGTTTCTTTTCATTCAAGCTTTCATGAAAAGTAGATATACAGAATGAATATTTACTGATTTAAAAATTATTGAATATTTATTTATGTAAGCTTCAAACTTCTCCATTATTTCTTTACACCTACAGAAAATGTAGTTCTTGGCAAACAAATCTTAGCTTCTTAACTGCCCATCAAAATGATGTCATCGCTTATGCTAGAGTAGACTGATTAATCCGAGCAAGATGAATTACTTTCCATTACCTAAAGAAAATAAGATGTATTCACTCACGGATTCCTAATTTAGTCATCTCTGTTCTCAGAAATATTATGCTAAGATCTATGCTTCTAGGAAACTTCAATGTGAACAAATTTATGGTCACTTAAATAAAACAATCCAACAGAAAGGGGAACCACTCAAAACAACCCTAAAAACCAACGCATTTCTTGCTGTGGCTGTAGAAAGCTAAGCTGAGGGTGGATTCGGCACCAAGATTTCAACTACTACTTCAGGAGTGGTGCTAAAGATGGTATTGTCAAGACAAGGGTATTAAGGATCCCTTCACGAGGAAGGATTTATTAAATGGAAGTGTTAGAGCATTTTCTGTGTAGGAACCACTTACTGATGTAGGTTAAGAATAGGAGATTCTTTTGATTCTGCTTTGAAATTGCCCATGAGGTCAATTTCTGACTCAATATAGCCACTAGGATACTAAAGAGACAAGAATGAAGCTAGAGTAAGTAACTGATCCTATTTATTATGTGAGGCCACGGAAGACCATATTCGTCCCAGGTGTGTTACTGTCTAAAGACTCCACTCATGCTCCATCGAAGGAAATGGCGAAACCTGTGAATGAGGGATGCTCAGAGGAATTTAGCAGAGCTGTGGATGAAAGGGGAAACCCTGAGCTGTTTGGAGAAAGAGATGGTTCTAGAGTGAAGGGATGAACTTAACTCCTCTGTAGGAGATACCTGGTCCACACTGGATGCTTTGAATGGAAGATGCCTAAAATGTCCTTGTTGAAAGCGGCTCTGGACTTGGGGATCCAATGGTCCAAACATTCCCTGGTCTTCCCAGGTTGGCAAGGCCTGGAATACCCCTTATGAAAGCTCAAGTAGAACATATGCTTTTGTTCAGTTTGGCCAATCATGTGTTCTTTTCTCCAAGTATTAGGCATATATATGTGCTTTGCTGTTAATGGCATCATTTGGTTGTTTAAGGGAACACAAGTCTGGGCTCTACTTCTCATGGCACTGTCAAGACGCCCAGCTACCCCAGAACTCAGGTTTTCATCTGCCGGGAAACCCTTTATCTTTAAACTCTCTCATTTTATCTGTGAGATTTTTAAAAACATTTTTTATTGCAGTTCAGTCATTTTAAATACCAATTTTCTAATGTTTTAATCTTTTCATTTTTGATTTCTGTGGTGCGTTCTTCCTCCAGAGACTTTAAATGTTGCTTATATCTCCTTTGTCAGATTTAATATAGGCTTAGTAACGTAGAGACTTTGCAAGGAAAGATGTAACCCAGAGATAGAAATGAGCTTTTCTTTCTTTTGTTTTTATTGGATATATTTCTTTATTTACATTTCAAATGTTATCCCTTTCCCAGTTTCCTGTCCATAAGCCCCCTATTCCCTCCCTTCCCCCATAAGGGTGTTCCCCCATCCATCTTCCCTTACCCCCCACCTCCTGACATTCCCCTGCACTGCGGGTCCAACTTTGGCAGGACTAAGGGTTTCCCCTTCCACTGGTGCCCCAACAAAGGTATTCTCTGTTACATATGCAGGTGGAGCCCTGGGTCAGTCCATGTATAGTCTTTGGGTACTGGTTTAGTCCCTGGAATCTCTGGTTGGTTGGCATTGTTGTTCTTATGGGGTTGCAAGCCCTTCAGCAGAAATGAGCTTTTCAAAACCCTTGTCTAAGTGATCCTTTCAGTGGCCAGCCACCAATTAATTTGTAAAGTATGATTTTATTATATCCTTGTTGGTAATACCAACAAGGAGAATCTAGTCACTTCTCTTTTTGCTTCAAGGCTCAGAGTTCCAAGTGGTTGATTTCAAGGATGACCCCATCAAAGACAATCCTTGTCATTTGTCTTTCTTGTCAGAATGATATGACTTTACCATAAAATGTAACTTCATAATCAAGAGCGGAACAATCTAGTACCAGCTTTTCTTTGCCTATGTTAAGGACTATTGAAAAGTTCTTCATGTGACCATCTTTCAATTTACCCTTGTCCCTCAATTACTGTCATCCACACTTCCATGCAAGGACAGCATGACTGTGCACAATGTTTTCTCATATAAGTCTTCCTGGTTATCATCAAACCACATGACACCAGTGGCTGTTACAATGTAGCCTCTAGGCTACATTGTAGATTGCTAGGATTCTGATGGCTATAACATACTCCAAGTGACACATAACCTAGCCCAGGATGGCGAAAGGAATGGTAAAGCAGGGCTCCACACTATGCCCTTTCTGTTGCAGGTATAGAACTGGGTTAATATTGAGTGGTCACCAGGTGGAAAGACCAACACTGTTGACAGGTGTGTGACCTGCTTTCTCTGAAGGAGATGGATCATTCATATTTTATCATACTTGTAACCAGAATGTCTGGTCATGAAGACAATCTACTAAAAGACTCTTTAGCCACATCCCAAAGTACAGTTGCTTCTGCTTTACTGAATCCCTTATTTACAGCCTTAGGGATATAAGCCATTCTGAAAATGTTCCTACAATATTTATTTCTCTAGTAGTATCCAGCCCAGTTCATTCTTAGTTCACATGTGTGGAAATCTGGCATTAGGACCTATGTCTTCTCTATTGTTTCTCCATTCCTGAAAAGATAGTTATGGAGCATTACACAAGAAAGGAAGACTGAGAGACAAAACCCAATTTAACTCCTCATTTAGCTTATTGTAACACCAGAGAGGAGAAATATTAGTGTAGATGGGAACAATTGGACGAGGCCTCTTCCAATATGACATTTACTATAGAGTTATATGGCATATGGACATTTACTATATGGACAACTTGATTAAGTGGAAGAAACATCCTGGTACAGTGTCTGCCTTTTCATTCTGTGTTCCCCACTTGACTAGCAATGTGCCTTTGGACACATTTGCTTTTGTTCCAAATAAGGATACTTCAAGATTTAAATTCATTTTAATCCATAATGGACAGATATACATCTAAACATGATTGTGTATATTTGATAGCAGCAAAACTGTTTAGGAAGGAGTTAAATGTTCTATCAATATAGTTCCAGCCAAAAATGTCTATTGTGTGTTCTCTCCTGCTTTAAAGTTTGCTGCCCATGAAGTGTCCTTTAAACGTGACTTTATTTGATGTGGATTTGTTTGATTAAACTTGGTGAATGTTATAAACATTTATTGAGTACTTGGTGCTTGTCAGAATCTTTGTGAGATGCACCAGGCACTGTCCATCAAGGAACTTGCTGCTTTGGGAGTGAGACGCAAGCACATAAACAGTAGTGGCTATGTTCTGAACATATAAGAATTAGGTATAGCAATCCTGGGCAGCCTACCCAGTATGCTTTGGAATTGACCTTTAAAGCATCATAAATATTGCTATGAATACAAAGCCATAAGGACACACCAGGTAGAGGAGAAAACATCAGCAAATGTCTTAGGTCTTTAAAGACCTTTTGTAAGAGCACAATTCTCTGAGCAAGTTCGAGAGTGCTAAGTAAGAAGAGAGTAAACAGAGATGGCTCCTGGTAGCAAATGGAAAAGTGGTGAATGGTGAGGCAGAGGTGCGTGGGTATAAAATTCCAAGGGTATTTCTTTTTGCACAAAAATGTCAAGAATGCTAACTTAGTCTTGATGAGCCTGAGGAATCTGTAATATATAGGGAGCATACTGACTTTCTAGCATTGTTGTAACCAAGTGTCATAGACTTACTGATTTAAATGATAGAAATGTATGTTTTTGTGCACTGTGTAAAGATTATCCTTGTCTTATTCAAATGCTGATTTCTACACCTTGCAGGTACAGGCCAGACTTTGGCATTGCTATTTTTATGAAGCTTTACCTGTCTTAGTGTCTTGTAACATTCTTCTCCATCACCTTCTGATTAGGCCACAAAAAGCAGATCAGCCAATTAGCTGGACAGAGGATATGGGAAGGCTGGACTTTTGGTTCCTGCCAGGGGTCCCAGGGAGAGAGAAGTAAGAGAAGGAGAATGAGGAAAGAAAGTAGAGAGATCAAGTGCAGAGACTAGGAGGGATCTTCAAGAGGTCGTGATGAGAAAACAGACATGACCAGAGTGAACCAGGGCAAGACAAGTTTGGCAAGTAATAGGGCATTTGTCTGGTATTAACAGCCTTAGATGGTTAGAATAGCTCAGAACCTGCCCAGCCTAGGCTTAGACCTTGTTAATAAACTTAATTGATCTTTGGGTCAATTATTTGGGAGCTAGAATGGGAACAAATAAAGATTTCATGCTTAAATTACAGACTACAGAAGTATTTCTTCACAGTTCAGAGGCTAGCAATTCAAGACCAAAGTGTCAACAAGATAGATCATGACCTTTAGGTGGGTTCCGTCTGTCTCAGTCTTTATATTATCTATGTCTGCATTTCTTCTTGCTCTGAATTCTCGGTCATAATGGATCCACTGTAGTGTTGCCTGGTGATATAGGTAAGCCTTTCACTTTCTTTCAAAGAGTCTTTCAGTCCTCTATTGTAGAGTTTTCCCCCTATTAGGTAAAAACCACAGGGCTTTTCCTCTGTAATAGTAAATTATGGATTGGAAGTCTAACACCATCCCAGATAGTAGCTCTAAGGAATTGTCTAACGCTTTCTGTCTTCCATGCTACATCCTAGCACCTCACCTAGTGGGAAGACCTTATCCTTTCTCTGAATTATCAGATTTCATTTGTTATTTTTATGGAATTGAACTCACTTAGCATCTTGAGACTTCATAGCACTTGATTAAACTTAAAGACATGTTACCTTATACCTCTTATCATTTGATAGCCAAATTTTACATTTTTGTGACATATTACTTGATTGGATTACACATTTAGTATAAGATTGGATTTGGATCGGATTAGAGATTCTGACATTCTGGGGACATCCTATAGCCCACCTTCTCGTCTCATCTTGTGTTATATTTCAGATAAGTCTGATCTTTTCATAGATATCTTTGATTTCAACAGGAAGCAGCATAAGTCCCTTCGAATCTTCGATGAAGCCACATACCCTAAGGATAAATGTTCCTTGATGGTATGTATACTGTACAGAGCATTCCAGAATGTAGCCTGTGAGAAGATGGTGGCTCCTGCAAGCACAGGCAGGCTGACAGAAAGCACTTTTACAGGACTTTGACCAAGTCCCATACTTTTTCTACAGATACCACAGTGATTTCTGTTCTTTGAAAAAACAAAAAACAAACCTAAGAGAAACACAGTGCACTGTGCCCTTGCTGTTTCTCCTGAGTCACAGAGATCTTCAGTCTACAGGGGGAAGACTCCTGTTGGGAAGAGAGTGTGGGAAAGAAAACTCTCAAATCTCTCCTTTAGGGAGGCAGTTTCCTGACACTTTGGACCAAGCAGAAGAGATATGGCCTAGGTATGTCTACTCATTGATGGCAACGGTGGGCAAATGTCATTGTTATGATGAAGAAAATTAAAATTCCTCTAAAAGCCATTGTACACTTCCTTGGGTATTTTTATCACTACATTTTTCTCAGGTGCTTAATAGCGATCATCTGTTATTCTGAGTTCTTGAAATTATTTGAAGATAAATGGAGACTTTCTTAAAGAGAAAATTGGGAGCTAATAACCTTTGGTATAAGTGCTTGCTCTACATGCGAACCTGGACTTCTTTTCTTTTCTTTTTTTTTTTTTTTTTGCTCAGGATCTCAATATGCTGCTGGTGAGACCTCTAAGGCTTTGTTTCTTTAGCTTTGGTTCAGTTTTGATGACATTTTGTTTTCAGGGTAATTCCCTTGGTGGCTTTAGGGTAGGGCTAGGAGCCAAAAGTTTGTTGATCTTTCAACCAGTGGAGAGAAACTCAGGGATTCCTCCACAGGATACGCGGGGACTAGTGCAGAGTGCAGACAAAACAGGATATTACTTTCTGATTTTGTTACATGTGAGAATTTCCCAGAGGGCTCTCACATTGCTTCTCCTAAGTAATCTGCATGGCAAAGCAGCCCCAGACAAGCCCCAGGACCTCTCTGCATATTAGCATAAGTGGGTGTTTCCTAAAGAAGGAATTCACAAACAGGAAAAAACATGGAAGTTTCTGGAAGGAGAAATGATGAAAATATGTATCCATGAAAAATATTTGAACATAGTTTTGAGTGGAATGGTATAAATTCATGGACATAAGCTACTTCTTTGATGGAGGAAGACACATTGTCAGCTCATTGTACAGGAAAATGGACCATATGGTCTCAAATGCATTGCCAGGGGCCATCATTCTTATTGTATTAATTATGTTATACTTGGACTGTCTTACTTTATTGTTGCTGTTATAAAGCACCCTGAAAAAAATATGACGTAGAGAATGGAGGGTATATGTCAGCTCATAGTTTGAGGTGATGGAATATCATTATTACAGCAGAAAGAGATTGAAGCAACCGGCCATGTTGCTTCTGTAGTCAAGAAAGAGACCAACGAAAATCATGCTCAGCCAGTCTTCTTTCTTCCTGTCATGCAGTTTAGAACCAGGTCCCAGGGAAACATGTCACCCTCTTTTAGGGTGGGTCTTCCCACCTCCAATAACCTGATTCCCTCACAAGGATGCCCACTGGCCAACTTAATCTGAACAGTAGCTTACAGATTCTCCTTTCCCAGGAAAGTTGAGATCTTATTAAGTTGAGAATTGATATGAACCCACCATACAGTCTGCCTCTGATTTGTTTTGATTCAAGTTAACAATGTTTTTGGGTTTACCATGGTACAAACGTATTCTGCAGAAATTGTACTGTGGAATTTAATCATTCCCAGGCTCCCGAAGTGTGGCACTGTGCTCCCTTACCATGCCGGGCAGTGACAGTGAGCTACAGATCAATCAACCACAGTCACAGAGGAGGGCAGCTACTGTTCTTCATTACTGCATGCCATGATAAAGTCAGCCCTTTATTAAGAAACATGTTTTGCTAGATAATTTTCTCCTAATTGTAGGCTAATATAAGTGTCTTGAACATATTTGAAGTAGACTTTAATGTTTGGGTAAATCACGTATATTAGATTCATGGGGAGGGTGTTCCTGTGTCTGAACGTATATGATGGATGTTATTCAACTACAGAAAGAATGATGAAATTAGATTATACTATGCTAAGTGAAGTAAGTACCTCATCAAAACAATGCTGGAGATCAGATTCATCAGTAAACCCATAGTTCAAAAGGTGGAATGATAGTGACAGAGGCAGGACACAGACTGTTAGATGATACTGAGGAAAACAGCACAAGCTTTGAGTTATCAGATGAGCACATTTTGTTCACCATGGGTACTGATGGATACATTAGTCAATTAGACTATGACAATCATTATCTAATGTATACAGAGTCATTGTACACTTAGAATATATATCATGTTTAGCATCATCCAAATGTTTTAAGATTTTAAAAAAGAGAATGGTGGTGGCATAAGCTCCTAATCCTGGCACTTGGAAGGCAGAGGCAGATGAATTTCTGAATTCAAGGCCAACCTCAATTTATAGATCAAGTTCCAGGACAGCGAGGGCTATGCAGAGAAACCCTGTCTCAAAAATAGATAGATAGATAGATAGATAGATAGATAGATAGATAGATAGATAGATAAACAAGCAAATACATTTGAATGTTATTCTTTTGGTTGTAGGATAGAACTCTGTTCCTTGTTATCCTCAAACTGAGTTCATTGCCCCGTCTTATCCTGATTTCTCATGTAAAGACAGGCTGTATCCACACACTATGGTTTCTATAATTATCTGAGCTCTCTCACTTATAAAAAGACTTTGATCATAAATTCTATCTAAAATGTTATCCACAGATAGTTATCTATTCTTAGTATCTACTCAAGATAGTTTCCTGTAAAGCCTTCTCTTCTCCTTAGTCAAAAGAGCTTGGCACATATTAGCCTCTTCATATACTGCAGATACAAGCAGTCCTCTCATTTTCTTGGGATCTCCACAAGCACACTGCTTGTCAGAGCCTGCAAGCACTGTTGTTCTTGTTTCAGAATTTTCTCCTTTACTTTCCTGTTTTATATACCTTCTGCCTAGTAGAGTCCTCCAAAGAGTACCTGTTACAGGAGTAATAATTACCATCAGATGACTAGAGGCTCCAAAAGAAGTCACAAAGGTGAACTATAGAGAGATAGGGAGGACATGCTGGAGAAGGGAGCACTTTCTGTCTCTGAAGGAAACTATCTACTTTCCCCTGAGCAACCATTGTGAGGCAGGAAAATTTAGATAAAAAGAGAAAGAAATGCTGTAAGCCTAGAGTTTTGTGTGAAGTCTGAATTTTTAAATATTTGGCAACCAATATGAATTTTTAAAACCATTATGTGGGCCAAGAGAAATATGGCTGTCAGTTTTCATCTTGCTAGCTGCTCAGATGACAGATGTGCCCTCTACTAGATGACATCCTATTTCTCTTGGGAGTAGGGTGGCCCTCGCAGGACTTCAGGCTCACTCAGAATAAGGTATTCTTCTCTACACTCTGAAGAGGACACCGCTGTCCTCTGCATCATTTTTGTCAGATGCTTTATACTGCTGACAAGCTGCCCCTCCCCAGAACTCCTGATCGGTGTTAGGGATTGGTTTTAGCACTATTCAAAGCTGAGAATAGCATCCATTTCCTGCACCTGCCTCTCTGGAAATCTGGACAACACCACTTCAAGTAGGGCTATGATGAAAATCACAGATGATACAGCAAAGGACACCAAGGAGAGACTCTATCCTGGAGGGCACCAAAGAGTTTATTGGGCGGTGCGAGGAGGGGAAGAGGTTGGGTATATTTTTCTTTGCAAGATTTTCAACAGGATAGCTTCCATTGACAAAGTGGGGATGATTCCAGAGTCAGAAGACTGATCAGTATATCTCAAAATTCTTAGAAACCCACCTTAATCATAATTTTTAATGGAACATTAGGAAAAATTGAGGACAAGAGAAGAAAGAGAGACTGTCTGAAGCTTCTAAGCAGTTGTTGCTTACAGAACTATGCTCAGGTCCTCACGTCAAGCTTGCTCTGAGTACACATTTCTCCTTTTAATCTTCCAAATATATGCATAACTAGTGATTATAGCAAGGGCCTTCCTGTTGCAGTGATGGATCATGTGATGGCAACTAATGACAGCCCCTTCAGGGAGCATGTCTAAAGAGAGTACTCAACCCAAATGAAGTATAATATAGATGGGGTTCATAATACCACAGCGAAGCAAATTCTAAGTTCTTCTAACTTTATGCCATGTCATAATTAAGAATAAATATGCAAACCTGGAACCCTCCACTGAGTAAAGATTTTATGGTTTGTTGTGCTGTGACCAGTCGTTAGTTAGTGTAATTAGGCTAGAATTTTTGCCTGTTGCATTGCCCTGTCACAGTGAGGATAAAGCAGAAGAGGAGTGACTACAAGTGGGAGTGGGGACACAAAGCTCTTAGATATGTCCGTGCCTGGAAGCAAGTATGTGTTCCCAATATTAATGAGAGAGGGTCCCTAAATCTCAGCCATAGTGGGGAAAATCTTGTTAATGCTGACAGGAGATCAATCATGCTCTAGCTTGAGTCAAGCTCATTCTATAATAGAAAGTGCCTGAGGGTCACTTGGTGCGGTTGGAAGTACATTTATTTTAGCGTTGTCTATGGTATCATCTCAACTCCTCTACAGCATGCTCTGCAATACTCTCTTACCCCACTTGTGGCCTGTGAGCACAACGCAATGAAAAGAAGAGGCTGGGACGAGCTTCCTGAGGACAGACATAGACATGATATTGCTTGTCTTTTGAATTGTGATCTCTAACCACTTGGCAGGAAAGAGATCAGTCAGCAGGGTTCCTGGTCCAGAGTAGGCATTGTGTCTGTTCACAGCAGTAAAATCCTAAAGAAGACCCACAGGGTAGAAGGAAAAAACAATGTATGCATGCACACACACACACACACACACACACACACACACACACACATCCACACACACAATAAATGTAAAGACTATTTTTAAATGATTAAATAATTCATCAGAAGGGTAGAAAGAACTCACTGTTATCATGACTATGCTTAATAAAGGACACTGAATAAAAGTTAGCCAAAGGAAGAGACAGATAGGGTAGAGACTCAGAATGTTATTTTGTTATCCGCTGCCATGAGATTAGTCTGCAAATGGTATTGCCACCCAAGCCTCAGCGTTTTCATTGATACCTTATTATATAAGCATGATAGATTGCCCAAGTTGTTGAACTCAGTTTTCATGTCAACTGACCCCAACTTAAACCGTGAAAATGAACCACGAGTGACCTTAAAAAAAGAGAGTCTGCTTTAATGTAGTGAAACATTTAAGATTAGATTTATTTATATCATTTATTTATATCATTTTATATCATTTATATCATTGTTTTGTATGTATGGCACCATAGATATGCTTGGTGTCCATAGAGGTCATAAGAGGGCATCAGATTTCCTTAAACTAGAATCAAGGATGGTTGTGAACCTTCTTCCTATGTTTGCCGAGGATCAAATTTCGATTCTCTGCAAGAGCATCAAGTACTCTTAACCATTAAAACATTTCTCTAGCTCTTAGTGAAACTTTTAATAAGTATTTAACTGTATTCACACAGTCTCTTCTTCCAATTTGAATTAAATTAACAATCTGAAGCTAATTTATTTTTTGAGGAAACACAAGATTTTTCAATCACGACAAGAGAGGTAAAGACTGTGTCTCAGAGACCTTGCTGTCATTGGCTTAATCTAGGTAGGGAGTCATCAATAAGAGAGTCAGCTGAGTGGGCAACACCCCAACATTTGCTGCACACATTCTGTCCTGGGTCCTCTGACAAGAGCCATTTGTGAGAGGCACATATGGTAGCCAAGTGCACTGACCACACACCACAGACACCACACTGCTTTCCCTCGCTGGCTCTTCTGTGAGATCAGTTATTTCTTCCAAATTGCTCCATCTGGCAGGGAGACAGCCATAAGTAGTTCACACGATGTTAGGGGCATAAACTAGAGGAAAATATTTTAATTTGTTTTGAAAATACAATGTGGGCTACATCACAAACCAACCGAAACCTTTGTGTGACCTGTCTTGGGGCCACATTCTAACTGGATGCCTCTGCCTGGTGTTTCTCCCTTATTAGACCAGCATTTTTCAGAGACTTATCTCCAATCTCAGAAATGAGCGAGGACATTAAACATGATAAATGCAGCCCCAGGAAACCATATATCTAAGAGACTCTGCAATATACAGCTCCAAATATATTTGCAATTACCTAGTGGAACTTCATTTGAACTGTGAGATTGGATAGCAGGAAGATTTAGCCTCCCCACCCCCACCCCCTTTTGAAACATTGCCACGTCAACTTTTGGTAAGAGGAAGCCAAGACTGTGTGGGCTCATGTGCGGATCGGCTTCAGCGTGGCGTCCTGAAGAGAGGGCAAGGGTTCAAGTTCTTCTGTGCTATGAACCATCTGTATAACTCAAAACCAGAACTTAACTCTTCTGGGCCTCAATAGACCGTTCTGAGGACAGAAACTAGGATAATAGCGCAGGTTCATCAGGGGACACAATGAATATGGAATGAGAAAAATAAGCAGTTTGTAAGTTCACAGTGCCAGCCAATCACTGATGGCATGAGGCTTCACTCGAGGAAAGCCCAAAGGAGCAGACCCTCTTGCTGCTTGTGAATGATTTCCCTTCCTTGCTTCTTGACGTGACCTTCCGGAATTCCCAGAACACAAAAGCCTTGGATTAAGGTCAGGAGATCCTAGAACACCACACACATGTATAATGCATGGTTCTAGAAAAGGGGGATCATTAAGGGAAAGACCGCCCTCCCCTCTGCATTTATTCTCTCCATTGCTTAATGATGATGATGATGATTATATAACAGTGTTCTGGGATGGCCTCTTTTAGATACAAAGGAATATTCCAGAATAGGTTGTTTAGACTTTGAGGGCTGCTTGTAGGGCCTATTTTTGGCACTCTGAAGCCACTATCAGTTTAGAAGGATTCAGTCAGCAGCGATGGATGCCTGTGTAGATAGAACGATGCACATCCCTTCTCTCCAGACCCATCTCCACTTCTACCTCTCCTGTGTCCAGGAGAATCAGAGGGCCTCAAAAGGACTCAAGAAACACTTTGTGCTATGCTGGAGGAGTAGGGATCCCATAGGACTAAAGTATGTACTGTTGCCAGATAAGTCGATCAGGCTGAGCCAAGAGGAAGCAGGAGTTCCCCCTCCCTCAGTAGAACAAAGATGAAGGAATGCCCAGAAACTAGTTTATGCTTATTGAGGACAGCGTGGACCTTGAGCTTTTCAATAATGCTGCTTTAAGAATCATGCGATCCCAGTAGGAAAACTAAGAGATGTCCCCAGGACAGAACTAGCTGAGGTCCATCCATCCACGGCTCAGGAACTGTGAGCCTATTTTGTTGTCAGGGATGTTGGAGTGTAAGAATCCTGCCCCAAAGTACCCAGTGGGAAAGTAGTTAGCAAGCCCACCACCAGGACCCAAGGTAGCTTCTCAGGTTACATCTGTATATTCCGGACGGTGTTTCTGGTACTTTCTCTTTCTTCCACTGAATCTACTTGTAACCTTTAACTGCATGGCCAGAGACAACCTGGTTGGGAAGCAGACTCCATGGAAGGAGAGAAAAGCAGCTGTTTTTTTTTTTTTTTCTTCGCCCTTCTGCTGTCTCCTGGCTGAGGAGCTAGAAAAGGATCAGCCTTGATATGAATATGGAAATGTGTGGTATTGACCTGGAGGTCAATGTTCATGTCACTCAAATGACTCTTCTTATGGATAACAGTGAGTTGAAGATGCCTAAAAATGGCAACAAAAAAATGTATCTTTTTAGTGCTTATGCTTACCCTTAAAAGAAGTTTCAAGCCAGCCATGCAGCATGGACTTGTAATCTCAGCCCTTGGAAAGCTGAGATAGGAGACCAACTTAAACTGCATATGGAGACTCCATGTGTATCCCCAGCACCCATCAAAAAGCATCTTCCTTAATTGTTATCAGAGAACATATCCACAGAACATCTTCAGAAGAGTTAATGCTTCCATTGTGAGGCTGCTTTTGTGAATGTGCTCCCTTCAGTCCATTGTGGTAGCCAAATGAGTGAGTTTGTCCCACCTCCCTTGTTCTGCTGCAAGCAACACAGGCTGCTCTTATAGTCAGAGTAGACATTTGGGCCTAAAACATAGGACCCCCTCCCCTGTCTGTAGTTTAGCTTTTGTTAAGCAGGACAAACTCATCTAACACGATTATTTTTGGTAACCAACTATTATTATTTAGAAAATAAAACATACTTATTTGTAAAGTACAAGGTTCTACCTATATGAGTCAAATTATGTTTGTTGATTATAATGTGAACTTTGTACATTGCCATAATTTTCTTATCTGCCCCTTCCTTTTGAGAGTTCACATAAGTCAGTAGAGCTGGACATATGTAAACTTCTTGTATGTCAATATTTTGCTTGTATTCTTTTTAGTCCCTGGAATATTGACTGATTGATTGATTGAGGCAGGGCAAGAAGCTTGCTATGTAGTCCTGGCAAACCTGGTACTGCTATATAGGCTGGGCTGGCTTAAACTCCCAGCAATCTGTTTGTCCATCTTCCTGGATGATGCTGGGAATACAAGTATGTGCTTTTATGCTTAGCTACTTTGGTGTGTGTGTGTGTGTGTGTGTGTGTGTGTGTGTGTGTGTGTGTGTCTGTCTGTCTGTCTGTGTATGCTTAGATCTTTCTAGTGGAATATTAATTTTGTTATTATATGGTTTTCCTCTCTAGACTAAGCTATATTTAATTAATTGGTTATAACTTAATTATTTCAGTTGAATTCTATTTTAAATTCTATTATTACCTAAATAGGAAATGTAAAAACCAGTTTCTTTATTCACTCACCCAGTGCTTTTAACCATTCAGTCTAAATACTTATTTAGTTGATCATCTGGAATACACATTGTTTTTGATTTTGTATTTGATATAGGAAGTTATACCTTAGTCATCAGAACTGGGAAATGGCCAGGGATAGAGAGACAAAGGGACTGGTTCAGTTAGAGGATAAACAGTCCTAATATTTATGATCTAACAATAGACTCACAAGGCAGAACTGAGAGGAATGTAGAAGAAATAGACATATCTATGACTGTCATCGGTACATTAAACTCCTCTGTCAGAGGCAGCTCAGCCTTCATGGCTGCCTTGTCTGGCCTCGCTGGGAGAGGCTGTGCCTAATCAGGCAGGGACTTGGTGTGCCTGGGTGGGGAAATTCCCAGAGGCCCCCCACCCTCTCAGAGGAGAAGGGGAGGGGTTGGGGGTAGGGATTCTGTGAGGGAGGGACTGGGAGGGGGAGCACCTTTGGGATGTAAATAAATAAATTAATTAATTTTTAAAAAATTCACCTACCATAAGCTGACAGTTACAGTGACAGCAAATCCGGAGGGATGAATTGTATTTATTAGTACCGCTGCTCAGTTGTGTCTAACTGACGTCCACATGTTACCACTTCAATCAACATGGCTGTGCCTATGTTCACACTTACCATCACAGTGGACTAATTCTGAGAATGCACCTCACACTGAAACAGACAGAAGCCTGTCCAGAAGTCAGAACAGAGTGCACACTGTCCAACCACAGATTTAAGAGAGCAACCAAACGCAGAGTGATAGCTGGAAAATATCCCAATACTGCAATTATGTAAGACACTTCTAATAGGTCAAAAAATCTCCGAGAAGTGGTTTTGCCCAGATTTGAATTAAAAGTGAAAATACAGCTTATCAAAATGGATAGGACAGAGTGAGAGAAGCTTTTAGCACCTTAGGAAAGAGTTAAAACCAGCAACTGAACTGTTGCCTTATGTAGCTAGGCAAAGAGCAAGTTAAATCCAAAGAAAGCTTAAGGAAGAAAATGACAAAACAAAACAAACAAAGAAAAGAGGCACACGAACAAAAACCAGAAAGGAAAAAACAAAACAAAACAAAACAAAACAGAAAATAGAAAAATAAGTTCAGCAAAGTCAAGACACTGAGACTTAGAACAGATCTGTAACATTGATAAATCTTAGCCAGGCTAAGAGAAGCAAGTTACACATATGAAAGATGAGAAACCATCACAGTTGTCTCTGTGGGTGTGGAAAGGATCGGAAGATTCTGTAAAGCCAGCTTCTTCTGGCTGTGCTGCAGAAGGCCGTGAGAGGCTGTGTAAATTAACATAGTGGTTGTTACCATTTTGGTAACAATGAAAGTTTTTCTGAACACACAAGGACCAAGATTAATTCAGAACCAAGTGTGCAGTGAGTCTAAGGTGTTTCTGACAACTCTTGCTTCTGCTCAGTCAGCGGCCATGACCACAGCTTGGTTCCGGAGGCATGAGCATGCGCGCTTTGCCACGTTTGGGACTCCATGCCATCCAAACAGCAGTCAGGCGGCCCAGGACACTTCAGGTCACATCTGAGGCCCCTGCACTTACACTCGGCAGTGCCGTTATTATGACACACGTCTCTGCTTTGATGGAGATGTCATTTTTATACGAAAGACTTAATTTTTTCATCCCTAGCCTTTAAGCATCCAACCAGGGTTTCTTTGGGTTGGAGAGGATTGGTTTAAGCTGTTTGACTTTGGAAAATGGCTGTTTGGGTTTCTGGCTTCAGTTTCATAAATGAAAAGAATCTCTCTCTCAGTCGATACAATTTGCAACAGTTTCTGAAGTGGCGCCCTACACATACTTCTTTTCTTTTGCACCGTGCATTTATGCAGAGTATCATTATCAGCGATGAAAATGGAAGTATCAGTTAACTCAGAAATGTTTGGTATGCTCTAGGTCCTTCGGTACTCAAATCTTCAGCTAATATTTTTTATGAAGATACAGAACATGTATGCCATGATTCTTACTTCTTTAATAAATGCTAAAATCATACCTGGAGAGATAACCCAGCAGTTAAGGACATCTGGTGGCCTCACAAGCTGTCTGTAACTCCAGCTCTGGGGAAATCTGATGTCATCTCCTGGCCTCTCTGGGTGCCCATATACACTTACTCAGACAGACACACACGCAGACAAGTTAAAAATAAATAAAGCTTTTAAAACTAAGTGGTAAAGTTATATGTGTACCAAATACTGTTTTAAAACAATGTTTATGGTTAATCATCAGTAAATCATTTGATTTTTATGCATAGTTTATATATTAAAATACTTAGGCTCATGAAAAATTCCTTAGGTAAACCGAAAAGCCATAAATGCAAACAAAAGCCCTCTTATAGAACAACCTATGTGTACATAACTTAAGCCAATGAGAGACCGAGGCCCCCCACACATTTGTAGCAGATGTGCCGCCTGGTCTTCGTGTGGGCCCTGTAACACGTGAAACAGAGGCTGTCTCCAACTCTCTTGTCCACCATTGGATCTCCTTCCTCTAAGTGGACAGCCTAGTTGGGCCTCCGTGGGAGAGGATACGCTTAGTCCTGCTGTGACTGGATGTCCCAGGGTGGGGTGGTACCCAAGGGAAGCTTCCCTTCTCTGAGGAGAGGGGGAGGGAGAAGTGGGAGGAGAGGTGGGCTGAGATCAGGATGTAAAGAGAATAAGTACATGAATTAATTAATGGGAATAAAGGAAATTTTTATTTTAGTGTTTGAGGTAATGTAATTATCTTCTCATCCCCTTCCCTTTCTCCTAGTGATGTCATAAGCGCTACATCTGTAAAGTCTCACCAACGTGCATGCTTAAATATGAGCTAAGACAGCAGCAACCGACATGCTAAAGTAGGAAGGGAAGAACCCAGGAGGCCTCAGCCCTAGACAAAGAACTGCAGACAACTAAGGAATGCGGAGAGCAGAAATCCCCTTGCCCGGGGAACCACACACATCAGTAGGTTATCGGGTACCAAACGGTCAGCCCTGAAAATATATCCATAGAAACATACGGACTGAGCAGGTTGTATTTATATATTTAGGAATTAGTCTCTTATGTAATTAAATGTCACTTTCCTTCCAGGTACGGAGGTTGTAATTCTGCTCTAGTATTAAAAGAGTTTACTCTGAATTAAATGGAAACTGCCAGTTATCTCTTATTGCCTGTTTCTCCCTGATTATCTGGCAATAACATGTTGTTGTTGTTGTTGTTGTTGTTGTTGTTGTTGTTGTATGGCTGCTTGGAATGAAGACCATATGTTGGCAAGTGTCCATAGGATATTCAGTTCTGGAGACAGAGGAAGACCTCAAGGATAGCAGTTGGAGTAAAGTCGTGGATATGAAGGCTTGATTTGAATTAGGTCCAAAGAAAGTGGGATATGAGTAAGGGCAGACAATAAAGAGTTCCTTCTAGAGCAGAGAAAATGCATCTCCTTCAGATGAAATCCATATTGACATAAACTTAGCCATCATGAAGTACACAGGTAGGTGGCACTTTGTACACTAAAGATGCTGTGCAAACTTATGTCTCGTTAGTTGTCAGGCATTTCTATCACCGTAGGGTAAAACACCAACCTCATCAAGCAGCTCCCCGTCCACTTTCCACTTCCACAGACCCTGGCAATCGCCCATTTGCCTTTGTGTCTGTGAACTTACTTATGCCGAGGCCTCATGCAAATGGAATCTGAAAGATTTGTTCCCCTGTGGTTAGGACCAGGTGAAGCAGCAGCTGTTTTGAGACATGGGGTCCTGCACCTATCAGCCAGCCCTCCCCACTCTTTCTACTTTGGGTTCGAAGTTGCAGTTCATGCCCCTTTCAGAAGGTTTTCAAGTATCTTTCTCCATGGTCACTTCAACTGTCATCTCTCCAGCATCCTTACTTTCCACGTCTCCGCTCTTCTTTGTGCCCAGCAACTTTCATCTGGACTGAAGAGACTAAGTAATATATATTAAATATACTCAGTATGATTATACATAGAGAAACCATAAGGCATAATGACGAGAGAATACTTCCAGTGCCTTTGCGTGCCTTCAGAACATGTTTCCTGTCCTCTACAGTCTGGAAATGAACAGCACAGACCACAAAGTTCTCTATACCTACGGCTTTTCAGAAACACCGAGAAAGGTACTGTTACTGCGTCTCCATTTTATAGATAAAAAGACTGAGGCTGAAAAACTAGCTCAAGATATAGCGTATAGGCGTAGTGAACGTGTTAGTTTTATTTTAAGGCCTGGCATCCATAGTGAGGGGAGATTTTATCTGGCAATTTTGAAGGCATCATGGCGGAAACAGCTGTGAGACTTTCATCCAAGAGAAATGTGCATGGGAAGAGCAGAGGTGAACTAAGAACCT
Source organism: Rattus rattus (assembly GCF_011064425.1). Classification (NCBI taxonomy): domain Eukaryota; kingdom Metazoa; phylum Chordata; class Mammalia; order Rodentia; family Muridae; genus Rattus; species Rattus rattus. Next base: position 45,902,841 of record NC_046161.1, read on the forward strand.
GTGTGTGTAGAGCACTTACGATGTGTACAGAAGGCGTCATTTAAGGCAGTGGTTCTCAACCTTCCTAATGCTGTGCCCCTTAAATACAGTTCCTCATGCTGTAGTGACCCCAAACCATAAAATTATTTTCATTTTTACTTCGTAATTGTAATGTTGCTATTGTTATGAGTCTTAATGTAAAAATCTGATATGTGGGATATCTGATATGTGACCCTGAAAGAGGGTCATCCAACCCCTAAAAGGTCATGATGCACAGGCTGAGAATTACTGATTTAAGGGGAAGAGGGAAAAGGTTACAATGGACCTCTGCATACAATTATGCATACAATTCATGCAACTTCTCTGGCGTCAACAACAGCGCTTCACTATAGAAAGTGACAGTTATCTAAGCTATTAAAAACATGTCTTCTTTTATGTCTATTTGAATATTCATATCTATGCTAATTTTTTCTGCAGGATTATAGATGAGGATTGAGATCAATTTAGCTGAACGCTAAGTAACTTGTATCTTTGAATTGCTCATATATTTTGTGTGTGTATGTATGTATGTACGCATGTGTATGTGTGCTTGTGTGTGTGTGTGTGTGTGTGTGTGGGTGTACGTGTGTGTGTGCATGTGTGTGTGTGTGTACATACATGCATATATACAAGCATGTAAAAGCCGGAGGTCAACCTGAGATTGTTTCTCAGAAGCTGTCTTTCCTTTTTAAGATTTATTGTTTTGTATGTATGAGTGTTTTGCCTATATGTATGTCTGTGCATGATACATATGTCGGTGTCTAGGGAGACTAGGAGAAACATTGGATTCTCTGCAACTGGAGTTACAAATGGCTCTGAACCACCATGTAGGTACTGGGAACCCAACCCAGGTCCTCAGGCAAAGTCTCTCACACGGGACTTGTTGCTTGCCAATTGGGCTCAGGTGGCTGGCTAGCAAGCCTCAGGAATCTGTCTGTCTATTTCTGACACCATACCTGGTTTTCCTACCATGGGCTCTGGGAATCTAGCTCCTCATGTTACATAGCGACCGCTTGAACAACTAAACTAACTCCACACCCCACCCCTTGGGGACAGTCTAGTCTACGTACCACACACCTCAACTATGGTAATTATTTTTCTTGTTCCTGTCACCAAGTATGTGATGAGACGCAACTTTGAGTCGTGATTTATTTCTGCTCTCTGTCTGAGTGTTGATCATGATAGGGAAGGCATAGTGATTAGAGACTCTCAAGGCTGCACTGGGTAGATCAAGAAACAATGGAACAAGACGCAAGGCTAGGGTGCAAACCTCCAGGCTGGTCATGAAGAGACACACTTCTCCAGAGATGCCCCACCCAACAAAGGTTCAACACCTTCCCAAATAATGACCACCAGCCGGGATCCAAGTGTTTAAACATATCCAAAATGTAATACCACTGATTTAAATATTGGATTAAGTAGCTTCTAACATCTCTGTTCGTATAGAAGCCACTCTTCAAAGAAATCCATACACACTATACGTGCTGGCCGTCCCTCCTGGGCTCCTCCTTCAAGCTGTAGACGGCTGATCTAACCAAAGAATATCTGACTGGATTTGCCAAGTGAGGTATTTCACATAATGTTTTTCCCACTCACCTATAGATTTACTTACTGCAGTGCAGTAACTTACCTTCAGTCAGAAATAGTAACAGGAAATTCCAAAAAAAAGGACCATTTAGAACGCACACATTTTAACTTGTTAAGTGTATTAGGTCTTTTATTAGATATACTGTATGTATCCTCCTTCTCTGATGAGTATTTAGAGCATTAACATTGAATCCCGGGAGATGTATAATTAATATAATAAAAATAAAAGGTAAAAACAACAGAACAAATATAACACATTCCTTATTTATAGTGTTATATGATATTTAAAAAATTCTTCATGGCTGTGTACGTGTGAGTGTGTAGTCTTTAATTCTCCTGAGATTCATATGATGGTTGATGATGATTTAGTTAAATAATTCAAAACGGCAAGAAATTTTCAGCTGTACTATTTATATGTAGACTCTCCAATAATAAACTTCAATAAATCTCTCTGTCTAAACATCCAGATAATTTTTAAAAGTTAGAGTGAGTTAATTTTATTTATTTTCTTCTTTGGTAGAAAATTTCAGCCACAACAGAGGTGGCATACTGAATCCTTCCTTGTGTTTATCCAGCTTTGATATCAACATTTTGCTAGATTTATATGCTAGACTACAGTTCTTTTTGTTTGCAGGTCACTATGGAAATTTTAGGACAAGTTGCAGATTATGAGCGTTATGTTGTCTAAGATATATATATATATGTATGTATATATATGTATTATATATATTATATATATATATATGGATATATATATATTCCACATGAAAGTGATTTGTTCTCTCATCAATTTAATAAAATAACAATTTTTAGGGGCTGAAGAGACAGCTCAGCAGTTGAAAGTGCTGCTCACTGCTCTTGTAGAGGATCTGGGTTTGGTTCTCACCACATCTGTAACTCAAATTTCAGGAGAATCCAACGCTCACTCCTGGCTTATTTTGGCTCCCGACTACTTGTGGTACACATAAACTCATGCAGGAAAACACATATACAAAGATAATAGATTCTTTAAGATTTTTTTAAAAAAATACCCATTAGACTATAAGGATACTTGTCACAACTACAAATGTATCCTTAATATCGTCAATATACAAGTCATATTCAAAATTCTCTATTAATCTTTATATAATTTCTTAAATTTAAGACCTGATGCTTACCTAATATATTTTAAGACCTTAGTTTCTTATTAAGTTTAATTGTGTGTTCATGTGGTCACAAACTTGTTTGTCTCGGTGGTCCGGTTGGCCAGGCTGATGGCTCTCGGTGGTCCGGTTGGCCAGGGTTGATGGCTCTCGGTGGTCTGGTTGGCCAGGGTTGATGGCTCTTGATGGTCCGGTTGGCCAGGCTGATGGCTCACTCCAGAGCTGGGGTTGCAGACAGTCGAGTGCTGAGACCTGAACTTGAGTCTCCTGCAAGACAGCAGTGCTCTTAACAACAGAACCATTGCCCCAGCTCATGACTGTAGTTCCTTTAAAACAGATCCTAGCCCCCCCCTTTAAACTATTCAGTCATTAGAGACATTAAAATTCAGTCTAGTAGAATAGTTTACATTCTAAATTAGATGTATTGATGTATTTTTTGCTTGGCGGGATTGTGATCGGGTCTTTTTCCTACAAGGATGTGCTGAGGTCTTCATGTTACTCTCACCACATATCATGAGACAGGCAATATTTGGCTGTCTCCTTTAGAGATGGGATTTATATTATATCCAGTGATTTTAGGTAAACCCCACCAGATGTATTATTCCATTTCCACCTCTTACCTTGTAATTTTTCATCCACTGATGTAAAAAGTTGATGATTAATGCCCAGAGTTGCTGAGTCCTTTGACTAGGTTTTATTTTGAAGTAGGGTGTTTATAAGTCACTGTTTTAGCATCTCTGTCTGAAGGTTCCTACCTCTAGGCCAAATCAAGTTCAGTTATTACTGACTTGCATTTTTCTCAAGTGAGACTTCATAAGTTATAAATTGCTCATGATTTTGAATAGCGTGTAGGAGTCTCATACCATCCAATCATGGGCCTAGGATGTGAATCATCTCTTTGTTCAATATATACACAATGTATATGCTACCTGCCCCTTAGCCACAGGTATTGGTTACCATGCCAACAGAGTGGCCATCCTGGAAATTTGACTATATTGAGGTAAAGAGCTTTCTCTAAGTGAGAAAACAGGAAACATTTCAACTCCATAAGGAAAGAGAAGAACCGTATACTGAGGTTCCTAAACCTATACATACAATAGTGTACTTTGAGATAGAATATAGCTTTTGTTATACTGTACTATTGCAGTTTTTCTATCAGTAACTGTTAATTTCCTACTGTTCCTGGTTTATTATTATTATTGTCTTAATTAATAAGAGCAAATGCGTCTATGAACTCCCATGCACCATGTTTTGGGTTTTGTCTGTTTGTTTGTTTTATGTTCACACATTTTCATTGTCTTGGGTACAGTTGTCTTAAGTAGGAGTGGAATTGCCCAGACCCCATGATAACTGTTTTGAAGGACTGTCGCACTTCTCAAAAATAGCCATACCTACCACTTGATACCAGTGATTAAATGACACTGTTTTCTTTGCACGCTGGACGACACCACACTGCTTGTCTTTAACAGCCAGGCTAGTCGGTGGTATTGCACTCGTTTCTGAGTTCCTAATATTTTCATATGTTTGCTAGACGTAGCTACTCTGGGGAAATTTGCTATTTTGTTTATTTGTTTTTTAATCCCGAAACTCGACTGTGAGATTCTTTGAAGATCCTCTGGGTAGAAGTTGAAAGAGTTTGGCTGAAAACCGCCAATTATAAATGTCATTGAAAGTCAAGAGTCAGTGCTTCTCAGGGAAGATTGTGCCTTTGCTCTGACATAAACAACTGAGTAGGTTCCATAGTTGCATAAATGAAATCCAAGTCCTGATTCCCTTCACTGACTGGGCAGGGTTTTTTTTTTTTTTTTTTTTAAACTCTGTGCTCTAAACAAAGTAGCTGGGTTCCTTGGGTTCATGTAAATTCCTGGGTTTGTTTCAGTCAAAGCAATTTCTTGGCAAATTTTACTTTTGTTTATTTGCTGGAAGGGCGGGTGGGGAGACATGTTTCTTGGCACTGTTTGCACCTTGCCTGAGTAGTGGCTCATTTTGATGGATGGTGTTTGTGTTTGTCTTAGAACTATGTATGAGAGACAACAGAGGGAAAGGAAGCCAAGCGGCTGCTCTGAAAGAGGCTTCTAATTTCTGGGCTTACCCAGTGCTGCTTTGGAGCCCAGGTACCCAGTGCTACGCTAGTTGGCCAGTCCTCTCTGCACTGTGAAAGTTGGCATTGAGGGGATTGGGGTAGCAACATTGGAATAGCACTGCTGTTCACAAAATTGCCACCCGCATTAGCTTGGGAAGTTCTTTCCACAGCATTAAGGCTGAAATCCTAGGATTTCAATAAAAACAAGGAAAGAAATTTAAAGAGCAGAGTAGACAGCACATAGTGACTAAGACAGAATGCTGTGATGTTCTCAGAGAAACTGTGAGTCACTTGGAGGAGAGGAGTTTGAGTTTTCCCACTGATTCTGAGACATAGTATCTATCCCTTACAGGCTCATGTGACTACAGTTGAGCTCATTGGTCACCCTGACAGGGAAGGGGTTGAGTCAAAGGCTGTAAACCAGCAACTGATTGACTGAGTGTGGTTACCTTATAGACATGTAGTGTTTGATCACCAAGCTTGAGGCTTGCCTGTAGCAAGACATACATTCTTCATTCTTTGTTTTAACACTGGCTCTACCCAAATCACACATGGATAGTTTCATATATTCATATATTCTCTCTCTCTCTCTCTCTCTCTCTCTCTCCTCCCTCTCCCTCCTCTCCCCTTTTGGCTCCTGTGAGTTATTGAGTTACTGAGTCTTTTATTAAGCTTATAAGAAAACACCTTTTTGTTTCTGACATTCTGTGACTCAGACGGGGCTTTGGTAACAGAGGTTTTAAGCATTCCAGCCCAACTATGGACGTAGGAAATTAACCAGCAGTCCCTTTAAAGGTGGTGGGAATCTCATTAGCCAACCTTCACCTGTGATCATCGGTGGCACCTGCTAGTTTGCTCCCTTTTAACAATACCATTTTGATAATGAATAGATGGAACAAGAACGAGAAACTCCAGAGAAAGGATCAAAATACATATGCTCCAAGAGTTGGGTATGCCAGGTGAAGATGGCCTGGCCTCCTCACATTCAGTCCTGATCCTAAGCTCCAGCTTATGTCGGCTGCATCTCTGAATGTGTCCTTTGTGATGGGTGGTAGTTCAGATAGCAATGAGCAGATGGCAAGGGGTCTCCTGGGTTTAGAATACTTCCCACATATATATCTTTTATGTATTTACACACACATCACGTTATAAATAGTATTGGTGTAGATTCCCACATCCCAGCTCTGTGTGTGCACCTACCCTTTCTACTCATCTTCCAGATTTACAGTCTACAGAGTTACATGGCTTGAGATAGGAAGCCATAGCTCAGCTCACTGTGCAGTCATATGATAAATGCTGCAGGGATGTTCTCAGAGGAGAGGTTAGGTGTGGACGTGTTTAGGGTCAGCAGCACATAAAAGGCATCATCAAACTGGCCTAGCATAGGTGGACATAGCAGGCTGCCATGAGCCTGGTCTCACAGACTCAAATCATAGCCATGGTCACACGACAAGGAGCAAGAATAGCAGTCTCTGATCAAGACATCTCTGGCTCCTGGGGATGTCTGTGGGTTCCATTAGCAATGCTGCACTTCAGGAGAATGAAGAGAGTTTAGGAAGTGTCTCAGCTAAGTGTGCAAAGTCCAAATCAAGAATAAGGAAAAGAAGAAAGTCAGATACCTTCTTTAGCAGAGTTTGGCCAGAAAAAGTGGAAATAGTTTATACGACAAATAGAGTTCCTTGTCATAAATATATCTTGTAAGAAAATGTTAGAAAAATACCACTTTTTAGGAAAGTGGAGATACAGTATTTGAGTACAATAACTAGGTATCTATAACTAGGTATCTTGGAAGAACTTGGAGTGCTTAAAAGATTCATATATTCCAGTGACTCATGTCCCTCTTACAGATATCTCCCTGAAGGCATGGGCTTAATGCAGGAAGCTTGTGGACAATGTGAACATGTGCTTCCCAGAGCTTAGTTAATAATTTCAAAGAAGGTATTCAATGCTGAGAACTTTGGCTGATCACAGCCACTAGGGTGGATGCTCAGATATTATGCAGTAGCTGCCAGTCACTAAGAGCTACAGCGAAGGGACGGAAATTAATTGAGCAAACAAAAATGACCAGGCAAACTCCATTCTTATTAGTGAGTGCTGCCGTTTTCTCACTTCTGGGACAGTTGACCAGCTGAGAGCAGTGTGTTATACATGCATCTGTCTATAAGAACCTCTCTTATAATAAATGGATGGTTGGCTTTTTTGTCATTCCTTTGCTCTAAGATGTATACTTGTTCTGTTTACTGGGATTTTCCTGTTTCATGCTTGGGGGAGTGGAATGTTAAACCTTATCTTAGGTAGGGTTTCTACTGCTGTGGTAAAACATCATGACCAAAAGCCACTTGGTGAGGAAAGGGTTTATTTCAGCCTGGAGTTCCACATTGCTGTCTATCACTGAAGGAAGTCAGGATGGGAACTCAAATAGAATAGAAACCCGGAGGCAGAGGCCATGGGAGAGTGCTGCCTACTGACTTGCTTCCTATGGCTTGCTCAATTTGCTTTCTGATAGCACCCAGGACCACCATCCCGAGGGTAGTACCATCTACCATGAGCTGTGCCCTCCTACATCAATTATTAATTAAGAACAGGTATCACAGGCATACCTACAGGCCAATCTGATAGAGCTATTCTCTCGATTGAAGTTCTGTCCTCCAAATCAAATCTAGCTTGTGTCATGTTGACATGAAACTAACCAGCACAAACTCCCAGTACTCTTCACACGGGAGCAAAGCTGGGTCTATAGAGAGATGGGTGAGGACTTAGAGATGGGTGTGGATGCATGCAGAAGGAAAGACACAGGTGTTGACCACTCAATTGTGAAATGATTAACAACTCCAGAGCCATATCCAACTCGGGAGCTTATAAAGCTCCAGTATAAAGTGACTACAAACACAAAGGGTTGACTTCATATGATTTTCCTGAGCAGAATTGGTGCCATCCAGAATGGGAAATTGTACTCTTGGTAGTGGCATCAGCATCCCTGAAGTAGACCGAATGTGTTGTGGGGTGGAGACTGGTGTTGGGATGGTGTACAGCCCTACACAGCTGGCAGCCTTGGCAGACGCACAGTGGGTAGGGCTGGTGGGAGCCATCAACACAGTGGATCCTTTGTTATTGGTGGTGACAGAAGTCATCATGGCCGTGCTCTGGAATGGAAGATCAAAGTGGAAGGAAGGTAAGGGCTGATAAGAGCCAGCCAAAGAATGAGCTTGGACCTTCCCACAGGTATTTAAGAGGAATGTCAAGACCTTGGCTTTCCTAAAGTTGAATGTAGGAATTTTGTTTTCTTACTACAATCCTATTTTGTGCCAGTGTGGCCTGAGAAAAACTCAGATGATACTACAAAGAGGGAAAGGGGTTGGAACCCCAACTAACACCCTGGTCCTCGTCTGGTTTTGATTGATGCTCTCTGTCTCAGGTCAGTTAGAGCTTGGCAGGGGGAGGGCCAGGTAGTTTTCTTGGATTCAGATGGGTAAGCAGTTCTTTTGGCTGAGTGTAAGAAAGAACTCTGGAACCAGAGGAAAGCAGCTGGAAAACGTAGAAATTCCAAACTCTGGTAACACCAAAGGAAATTCTTGGAGTTGGGAATGGAAAAAAAAAAGGAGTCAAATCTCCTGGGAGCATTTTAGCTTTAGGCCCTTGAGACAGTGGAGTAGATGAGAGGAGGATGAAATCTGACAGGAGGGCAGTTGAGTTAAAGAGAAAAGCAGGCACAATTGAAGGGCAGTCAGGCAGGGAGCCAGGGAGAAAAGTTTGTGGAAACTAGAATGACATGGGCTATATACCAGACAAAGAACACACTACGCTTACAGATTAAAATCCAGGGAAGAGCTGCTTAACTCGGCTCTTAAAAGAAATGCCCACTGGCCTGAGGATATGGTTGGTAGAGTAGTTGCTTACCGTGCACATGACCATGAGTTTGACCCAAGCACTGCATAAGCCAGATGTTATGGGTCGTGTCTCTAATCCAATAACTGTCGAGGTAGAGGCAGGGAGGTCAGAAATACAAGGTCATCTTTGCCTTCATAGTGGTTTAGAGGTTCTATGAGACATCTGCACGATGACAACGCCCCGCCTCAAAAAGCAAACAAAACCCAGGGGAGAAATGATTGAGGATTAAATAGAATGTGGCAGGGATATGAGAGAACAGACTGACTTGAAGGATAGAGGAAAATATGACATTTGGCTATAATGAGATCTCTGTAGGGAAGCCAGATCACTGTAGAAATTCACTGAGGTCCCCTCCCCCTCATTAGCAACCTAGTACAACCCCAGCACACAGTAGGCTCTTAATGGATATTGATAAACTGAAAGCTTTTTCTCGCATCATATATTTGCAGATAGAGTCAGAAATGGGGTTTCCACAGGACATACCCCTCCTTTATCTGAATCAGTACCTTTAAAAATATATTTTAGTTCTAGGATATATTTTTCTCATTTTATTTTGAAAGATAAACATTTATATCCATCATAGTTCTCTGGTTTTTAAAAGCTATAGGCTGAGACAGTTCAGCCTCTAGAGTTTCTGGGCTATTTGGATTCCAGCGCTTAGCTTGAGCCACTGACAGAAGCACACTTATTTACCGGTTTAGCATTGGGAGTTGGTGCCTGTGAAAATGGCATGATGGGGCAAGAGGGAGAATATTGCTTGTGTTCCTCGTCATTTGCTCTTCTACCCACTTCCTGTTTACAAGTGTAAATGAAGGGCTGAGGTGAGTGAGAGAGGATCACAGCCAACGTTATTTTTCTGTGCTTTCTGTGTTCCAACTTCATGTCTTAGTAGACAAGTGACTTAAGTCCGGGTCTCTAAACTGTCCACTCCCATATGAACAAATTAAGTATTAAGTCATCATGAAGGAAGTAGTAATATCCCAGGGATCCAGATTCATCTGTTCCTTATAACCTTGAGAATGTTGTCTAACTTCCTCTAGTATTGGTTTCCTCATCTGTCAAATGTATTTGGAGTAAATCAGCTCTAAGGTCCTGGTTGACTCAATGTTTCTCATTTCTACTCAGAGATTTTAAAAAATCACATTTTTTGTTTGTTGACCATGTACTGTGGCTTTGAACTTTATTCCGAAATGGAATAATCTCAGTGATAGGGTTGGAAGGATCAGGATAGGGTTCAAGATGGAGAGAGTTCTCTATAAAGGAGAACGTTCACTCCAGAACTGGAGATAAAACACACATATGAGGCTCTGAGTAAAATCTCTAACAATCCCCCAAAATAAGGAAATAGCAAGTAAACAAAACCATCTCCACGATCTATATTCTGCATATTACGAGGAAAGGAAAACCTAATGACTTTCTCATAACACACATTAGTAATGTGGTTTGTATTTAAAGTATCACTTGTTCATTGACTAAATATTTCCTGAGCATCAACAACATACTAATTTCCTTTAGCTAAGACTTGAGTTATAGTTCATAGAGTTTCTAAGAAAGAACTTAGGTTGTCTTTCAGTGATTTCAATAGATGTCATAATTTGTAGAAAGATGAGTTTGATTTGTTTAATGAGTTAGCAGGAAAGTGTGTTCTGAATATTGAGAAAAGAGAATAAAAAGACTTAAAGAGAGTTGGAAATATTAAATAGAGCCATTTAAATAAAAATGTCCTTAAATAATAGAGTTTAATAAAAACTATACATATGGTCATATGTATGCACGCATTATATGTATTTATGAGGTGGTGTTGAGAGCCATTTGTTTTGGATACTAAATTTGGAGCAGGATCTCCATAAAGTAAAGCCAGGATGTTGGACTAAGACTTGTCTCGGAGAGCTAATTAGGACTCTAATTGCAAATGACAGAAAACTGGCACCAGTGTAGCTTAAGCAACTAATAGATTAGCTGAAGAACTGAAAAGCCCATGTGCCTAGCTGTCTATAGTAAGATTTATATAGAGACTTGGCTGCTGTCACAAGGATAATGATGTTTCTCAGTTCTCCTTCCTCTAGGGTGTTTCTCTTCTGAAGCAAGCTGTAGTTTCTCTAAGCAGAAACTCCTCACTCTTTCTTGTCACTCTAGCAAAAGCTTTGCCATTCATTCTGGTTGGTCTTGAATGACGTATTTGTTGATCCTTGAACTAATCACTCTGGCCAGAGAAAAAGAAATAAATCTATTGGCTTCAAGTCACATGTTCCACCTGTGTCATTGTGGGCCAAGCTGTGGAAAGGATGTCTCTTAGAGAACAGTAGGGAAGCCATCTTTAGTAGCAGGGGAAATAAATGGGCATTAGGAGTGAAAACTATAAAAGTTACTCCCTGAGAATTTCCAGGAAGGATCCTAGAAGAAAAAACCCAGAAGTGAGTGTTTCAAAGGAAATGGTGATTGGATGATCAAAGGGCTTCCTGTATCTGAGGCAGGAGAGAGACAAAACGGGACAAAGAGATGTTGAGAGAAAAGCTTCTGCAAAGTTATATGCATTGGAATTAAGGGAATAGAAGCTGTGCTGTGGTTGGAATTCAACTATCATGGAGAGGCAGTTATGATAGAAAAGCTGATTATGGAAGTACTTAAGCCTAGGCCTCTCTTGCAAACTGTGTGTCTTTAACAAGGGCTTGCGTTTAGATGGTTTATTTTGAGATGTGATCCAAGGGAATAAGAGTGAGAGAACAGGGATCATGAACAAGAAGTGGGGATGTAAATGGAAGGACATTTCAGAGCATCAGTTATCAGTTCAGTGCTTGATTCCGATAGGATCCTCTCAGGACTATTTGCACAAATGTGAGGCAGCCAACCTGAATGACAAGAGGGGAGCATCTTACCCCATAGTTGTTACTCTATTCACTCACCGTTGGCTCTTGAGTGTAATTCTCTCATGTTTAGGGACCATACAGGAATCTATACATAGTATTTCTTTTAACTATACTTCAGTTAAGTCCAGAGTATGCATCTAAGAGGTTTTGCCCATCAATGTGGGAAGAAGCCCAAGCGGAACTGGAACAAAGTTAAAGTTGAGAACAGGTTGAGACCTTGACAAACATGCAGCCTTACTATATACCTTGGGATCTTATGCTTTGTAGTGAGCCACATCCATTGTTAACTAGCTCCAGTTTCTACAGTTTTGTGAGTTGGTGGGACAAGGCATGATTGCCACCACTCCAGAAGGTTCCAAGGCTATAACACAAAGTCTGCTCTGATTACAGTCCACACCAGCGCCCAGCAGCTCTGTCGGTGCAGTTTGCTTATAGAGGTGAAAACTTAGATTTCCATCTTAAAGTAGTTGAGTTTTTCAGTTGCTTAGCCTCTTTGGAGTTTAGATGGTTCCTTCCTTTGTCATTATTGATTGGCATAGAATTGGATTTGAAGTCACCATAACGAACCTTCCAAGTTCTCTACTACAATGCATGACAGAACACGAGCCTCTCACAGTAGTTAGACTTGCATCTAATCACTGTTATCTTTTCTTTGTTTATTGGCTCACTGATGTGAGGAACCCATTCAGAGTGATAACTTGGAGTCCATAAACATCTCCTAGTAGAAGTCTCTCTTCACTCAATTCCAATTGTTAAGACATTGAATCTGGAAGCATGCCAATGGATGAGGGCAAAAGCAAAGAAATCCATAGATGGATCCTCGAGATGGTGCTTTGAAGGGCCAATTTTATACTTATAAAATAATTCCCTTTGTTTTGTGACATAACATTCTAGATATTTGATATCCAGCACTGTATGTCAACTAGTAGTTTAATATGTTTAGCTTATCTTTCATCTTAAATATCTTATTATACTTTATATATGGTGTAATAAATATGGTAGGTAGCCATCTTAGGACCAGTCTTAACCAAGCCTTAGGTAGAGCATCATTATTCTAGGCAAGCTGAATCCAGGTGGTAAGGATCATGATGGAGCTAGTCTCCTGTGACTGTATGTTTATTTTCTGAAAAAAAAAAAAAAACATTGTGCAAGGCCCATTGCTGCTGATAAGGCATTCTAGAAGTCCCCTGTAGAAGTTCTAGCAGAGGCACTGAAGCAGGAGGTATAGATTCATTCCTTGAAGAGCCTCCATCCTCTCTATCAGGATGAAGGACTGTCCCTCTAGGGCTGTGTCCAGTGACTGGCTGGTACTGTGTTGAAGGCTTAGAGTAGCTTATGCTGATGCCAATTTGGACACTCACCTCTGGTAATAGCTGGGTCAATCTTGGAAAAAGGGATTCTGTCCTACTGGGCATAGCTTCTAGAACACATAAATAGCCCATTCGATAAGCACTGCAATGGCTTAAGCGAGGAATAAGCCTCATAGCAAGTTATCTTCTTTACCTGCATGTTGAGTGGCTTTTGTCTGATGGCATTACATGAAGAAACAAAGTTCCACACATTTAGTGGTCCTTCCCATTGACACGCATGTATTACTCCCTGCAAGTTCCCTGCCTCCTGCCTTTCCGTCAGTCTTCTTGAAGACTCTAGTCAACCGAAGAAGCCATTTACTATTTTTTCTCAACATTCAGCCACTCTTTGCCAAGTAAATGTCTATCCATATGAATTTCAGCTCTACTAATAACCAGGACTTCCTTTTGACACTGTCCACACAAGTTATGCCCAAGTACAGCTATGGTCAACAGTAGTTTATCTTGACCAATACCAAAAAAATTATGCTCACTGGGCTCATGATGGGAGGGTAAAAGCAGAAAATCTGCCTCCCACGCTCTTTTCTTGTATGCCATTGTTCACTGGGTACCCTTCTGTGAGTGTAGCAGATGTAGGAGACATAGGCACCTTTTGGCTTGGGACTCATGGCCATGCTTTTTGTCCTACTCTGGATCAATGCACAGTCTTACCACTTTCTAGTGCATGTGTGGTGTTTGCCTACTGTACCCACACCAACTTCTGATACACTTTTAAACCTCCATGCCATGAAAAACGGCTCTAACCATACCAGAGCTTAGAGCTTAGAAGAATCTTCTAGTTCACTGACAAGGAAGAGTGTCCTAGTTTTGGAACTCCAAGGTTCTCACAATGACATTGACAGACACTGTAGTTAGCACCTTTTTGGATCACACTGTCTTTAGTGTTTCTAAGCCTACTGGCTCATAGGCCTAAATTGTACACTTACATTGCACAAGCAAACAGCCATGAAATCAAAGGGTGAGACATCATTGGCTGGTACTAAATTTTAGGAGGACTTGTCAGGAGGCAGCTGATATTGAGGAAAGCACATGACAACATGCTTAGCATCAGAGACGGACAAATAACAGGCTCTCATTATGTGGAGTCCATACCAAGAGTGCAGTACTGGATTCTAAAGTTGTATTATCATCAGCAAATTAATATAGCCCAGGTCCTTAAGGAGTTTTGCCTAATGGGGGACACTTGTATTAAGTTATTACGCAAATGAGTATAAAATTGCTTCTTTTCCTCCAGATTTCTAGCCTTCTAATCTGATTCTGTCTTCCAACCCTAATTGCTTAAGTTCTTGACACAGACTTACCTACTAGTTGTTTCTTGCTGTTAATATCCACCATTGATCTGGATTGTCGGTGGTAAACTAGAAGTAGCAGAACAATGTTGGAATGGTTCTCTTGGGACTCAAGGCAGGAACCTGGATGCAGGAACTGAAGCAGAGACCATGGAGAAACGCTGAGCTTGCTCAGCCTGTTTTCTTAGGGAACTCAGATCCACTGCCCATGCACAGCACCACCCAAAGGAACATGGATTCTCCCACATCAATCATCAATTAAGAAAACACCACACACACTTGCCCACAGACCAGTGTGATGGTGAGAATTCCTGTAGTGAGGTTCCTTCTTCCCAGCCAAATCTAGATTTACATAGTGTAAAAAAGGAGCAGAAGCGAAACAAGATTGGAGTCTCAGGGCTGCAGAGGGCTGTTTCTGGCTGCCCAGTCAGATTGCTAAGCAGTGAAAAGCAAAATAAGCAAGCAGAACTCAAGAGGGCTGTTGAGCCATGTGTGCCCTGCAGGCAAATTGGCTAGGGTGGGAAGACAGCAGGACTCCCACAACTACTGCCAAGGTGCATCCTTCAGGGATACAGTGAGGTGCTCAGTGTAGATGGATCTGAAAAAAATACAAAACACAACCAAAAAACAACCCAGCTTTCAACACAGGGAATGGTGCTGGGCCCCTTGTGCTTCATTTGAAAGCAAGAATGTGGGGCAATAAATATTTTTGTTCTGCTACATGTGGATATCCAGTTGAGCCACTAACCAGAGAACATACACAGGCTGGACCCAGGCCTCCCTGCACATAGGTAGAGATGTGCAGCTTGGTCTTCATGTGGGTCCCGAACAACTGGAGCTGGGCTATCCCAAAAGCTGTTACCTGTTTGTGGGATATGTTCTAGCTGAGCTGCCTTGTCTGGCCTCAGTGGGAGAGGAAGCACCTAGCCTCAAAGAGACTTGAAGTGATAGGGTAGTGCCCAGTGACTTAGAGGAGGGGAATTTGGGGGAAGGATTGTGACGGGGGTGACTAGGAGGGGGGACAGTGAGCAGGATGTAAAGTGAATAAGTAAAAATGAGTAAATAAATATTAAAAAAGAAGACAAGAGGTAATATACAGTGTACAAGTTCTTAGGTCTCAAATTCTAGTGGAAGAATCTCCTCTAGCATCCAGAGCTGTTTTTGAGATGACATGAGAGCTGCTACACTCACTGTGATTGTCTTCTCCCTCGCTGGAAGATGACCTGGAAGTTGTGTTGTTGTGGGTAAGAGAATAGACAAGTCATAGGTGATTAAATTTGGAAATTGAAGTCATCAGATCCAGAGGCCAGTAGTTATGGTTTGAGTGACCTTCATGGATTAAGTTAACTAACTAAATTCTTGTTCTCCTAACTGGCAAATAAACGTACTAATGTCACTTACCTTGCCTCTATCACAGAAAGGTCACGAATAGTCACTGAAATAAAAGTCTTTTGAACAATTAAATGTGATTGTTTAGTTAGAGCTGATAAACTAATTTGGGGTATTTAGCTAGCCATGTTAGCAAGAAAAAAATATTTTTGTGCATGTGCTCAATCTATGTCCAAGTTTCTTCATCTCTCATTCAATGGTGGCTCTTGAGAGTTCCTGGTGTTGCACTGAACAAGGGAAAGTTAGTCCTCTGGCCTGGCAGGACTCACTCTGTGCCTCTGTGCTTTCCGGAAGCCTCTGCCAAGTATTCACAAATGCACTGAGAGTGTCCCACGGTTACCATGGTTTCTCTCACTTAGGATCTGCTGCCGACTTGCAACCCATCACTCCTCCCAGAAGGGAAAATCTCTCATTCAATTTCCTACTTCCTTTTTGTGGCTTTGTAACCACCAAAATCTTCTGATGGTTTGGCATTCTTCAATATTTCTTCTAGGCAATTCATAAGCACCACTAGAAAGGGAACCATTCTTCTATTTAATTTAGGTGTGATTCTTTTGAGATCGGGTCTCATCATTGGACCAAGACTGGTCTTCAACTCCTATGTAGCTGAGGCAGGCCTTGAACTTCGGCTTCTTTGTGGCTGGATTACAGATATGAGCTACTGGACCCAGTTCATTTTCATACTTTATTATTTTTAAAATTAATTAATTAATTAATTTATGTGCATGTGTTTGTATATGTGTGTGGACATTAAGGTCAGAAGAAAGGATCCCGTGGAGCTAGAGTTACAGAATGTATGAGCTACCTGATGTGGGTACTGGGAATCACACTTGGGTTCTGTAAGAGTCGTAAACCTTAACCTCCGAATCTTCCTTCCAGCCCCCATTTCCGTGCCTTAAGTCGTGATCTTTTATTGCATCTTAGCACACTTTTCCCAGTTACCCATTTAATGGTTTTGGTTTATATAACTTTTTTATTGCTTATTTTATTTATTTACATTTCGAATTCTCCTTCCCAGTTTACCCTCCAACCCCCCTCCTCCAAATCCTCCCCTCTCTCTCCATGAGGGTGCTCCCCACCCACACACTCCTGCCCCACCACCCTAGCACCCCCCTACGCTGGGGCATCGAGCCTTTACAGGACCAAGGGTTTCCCCTCCCATTGATGCCAGACAAGGCCATTCTCCGATACATATGCAACTGGAGCCATGGGAGCTCTGAGGGGTTGATATTGTGGTTCTTCCTATGGGTTTGCAAGCCCCTTCAGCTCCTTCTGTCTTTCCCCTTAACTCCTTCATTGGGGTCCCCATCCTCAGTCCAATGGTTGGCTGCAAACACCCACATCTGTATTGGTAAGGCTCTGGCAGAGCCTCTCAGGAGACATCCATATCAGGCTCCTTTCAGCAAGCACTTCTTGGCATCAGCAAGTGTCTGGATTTGGTGACTACATATGGGATAGATCCCCAGGTGGGGCAATCTCTGGATGGCCTTTCCTTCAGTCTCTGCTCCACTCTTTGTCCCTGTATTTCCTTTAGACAAGACCAATTCTGGGTTAAAATTTTGTGAAGGTTGGTGGCCTCATTCCTCAACTGGGAGCTGTGCCTAACCTCTGAATATGGTCTCTACAGGTTCTCTCTCCCCTTTGTTGGGTATTTCAGCTAATGTCATCCCTACTGGGTCCTGGGAGCCTCTTGCTCTCTTGTATCTCAGACTTTCTGGTGTCTACAACCAGTTCCCCATCCCCCATTGCTACACACCTCTGTTCAATTTCCTGACCTTCTGTACATCTCGCCCATCTCCTCCCATACCTAATCCTGCCCCCTTTCCCTCTCCTTCTCCTGTCTTCCTCCCAAGTCCCTCCTACCCTCAATCTCCTGTTACTATTTTGTTTCCCATTCTAAGTAGGACTGAGGCACACACACTTTGGTCTTCCTTTTTCTTGACCTTCATATGGTCTCTAACTTGTATCTCTTCTCAAACCCAATCCCTACCCTAAATATGAATTTGCTCTCACATTAAAGGTGGGGAAAATCTTACCATGGATACTGTATGGAATTCCCGACAAGTCCATTGCGTATTCTTGGAACTTACGTTTGGAATACTTATTATGCCTTTAAACCTCTTTCTTCCAGTCCTATTTGTTTCCAAAAAGATCCAAATTGGCTTACAATGATTATTTCTGAAGTGGAGATGCCACAGTAGGAAAACCACACACATGAATAGACAGCCTGGGAAGAACACATTCAAGAAACAGGAACATCATGGCTCTTGCATTTGTTCTAGAAGCAACAAGAGAAAACATGAAAGACTAAAACTCAGCTTTTAAAACCAATATGAAGTAAGTGCCAAGAGCCTTTGTGACCATTGTATTTCCCTTGCCACTAGCTGGGAAATTTCTGGACATTTCCTAACTTTTCAGTGTCAGGGAAGCTATTCCAGGTTCCTTGTCTGTCATTCAGGGAGCCGTGTGGAGGTGGAAAAATAATCCAGTTTATAAATTGGCTCTGAGAATTCAGTAAGGTGTTTATGAAACCCTAGCAGCACACTTCGCACATTATAAACATGTGTTAAATAGTGCCTGTGTTTTCTAGAACATTCCTTTGGGAAGGTGCCACTATCTACACTTCACAAATTAGACACCATCACTTGGCTGTGTCACTGGTATGTGAATAGTTCTGATTCTAACCCAGGGATCACTCACAAAACCTCTCTTATCTTCTGTATCTGTCAGCTTTTGCCAAATGTGGCCTTTGCTTTTTTAAGAACAATGAACACCACCGTGTCCATTTCAGGATGCATTTGTCTGGGGCAATTTCTCACTCTCCACAAGGACCTTCAGATTTACTTTGGACTCTAGCTCTGAGAAATATTTCTGTAAGGTGTTAGATTTCCACTAAGTTCATACACACAGAGAAGCAGCTCCTACCCCCACCCATGCACCTGACCCACACTGGTCACACAAGGAACCCACCCCATCTTTCAGGAATGGATTTATTGGCCTAATCAGAGGGGTATTTTCCTGACAGAAATAGACTTCCTAGTCCTCTATGATGCCCTTCCCTCTGTGGCCTCCCAAATGAGGTTGAAAGAAACATTTACCTCACTCTGCAACAGTCCCTAGCCCCCAGGCTGCCCCCCTTGTTTGGGTTCTAGTTTTCACCTCCTTGGCAACAGGCTCCTCCTAGGCGTTCTGGGCTCTTAGCCACAGGATTCCAGGATGTTCCTGGCAGGCACGAGAAAAGGGCCAGCATCCCCTGGCTGTCTCTTTGCTAGTTTACTCTGTACGCATTCTGAGCTGGATTTGGAATGTGGCCACCTAGGATCCATGGGCTCTACCTCTGCCTTGGCCCTCTGGGCTTTAGGTTCTGGCATGGTATTCTAGAGGGCACGAGTGAGCTAGGGTACCAGACTAGATCTGTTGATGTGTGTGTGTGTGGTTTCCATCAGCTGCTGCTGTAGGCTGTTGTTGGCCAGAGTATCTCTTGGTTGACTAACTGAGCCTGTATAGCACATAAACTTTAGCTTTGAATTAAACAGGTATAATTGACTTAGGGCACAAACATTCAAACCAGTACTGATTATAGTTGGATTCTCACGTTATAGTGTGTGGATTAGTTACTTAGCTCCTTCCTGGGACTGAAGGAAGGAAGGTTTATTCTGGCTCATTTCTGATAGGATGAGCTTGGAAGGTATGGTGGTAGGTGCTGCTAGTGGCTGTGGTGGTGGCAGCTTGCTTACATCTCAGTGGATTAGGAAGCAAGAAGAGGACCAAAGGGCATGGCCATGAAAAACCTCAAGGCAGCAAAGCTTCCACTTACCACAGTTTGGCCCCGCCTTCTAAAGGTTCCATAACCTTCCAAAACAGTGCCACAGCTGGTGACCAAATTAGTCAAACATGTGAATATACGGAATACATTTCACACTCAAACCATAAGTAAGTATATGTGCTAGGTGGCCTTGATATACAATAGAGTTATGTGAGAGGCGGGAAGCTCAACTGAAAATAAAAAGTGCTTCCATAAGATGAGATTGTAGGCAAAGCCTGTGGGTCATTTTCTTAATTAATAATTGATGGAGAAGAGCCCAACCTATTGTGGGTGGGGCCATCCCTAGGTTGGAAGTCCTAAGCTGAGTAAGCCATGAGGAGCAGGCCAGTGGGCAACACTCTGCACTAGTCCATGCCTCCTGGTTCTTGCCTTGGCTTCCTTCAGTGAACTGTGGTTTGATTCTATAAACCAAGCAAAGGCCTTTCTAAGTTGCTTTTGGGCATGGTGTTTCATCACAGTGACAGCAGCCTTGAGTAAGCCAATGTATAAAACACAGCTTATGAAGAAGAAGATGAGGCTTAAATCCTCATTTGGATGACTCCCACCAGGCCAATGTTCTTGTTTAATAGAATATGCTTGCGTGCTCTCTCTCTGTGTCTCTGTGTCTCTGTGTCTCTGTCTTTCTCTCTCTCTCTCTCTCTCTCTCTCTCTCTCTCTCTCTCTCTCTCTCTCTCTCTGTGTGTGTGTCTCATTGTGAATAGACACAGTGCTTTGCAAACTTTGCAAAATTTTGTAAAATCATTATCTTTTCTGCTCAGTTCTTAGATTTACAGCAATTTTTCCAGGTTAAGCACTAGTTCCTGGTACCTAAGCATCTCGCCCCGTTCACAGAAGTATACTCTCTGCTTTCACCAGTGGTCCTGAATGACAAAACGGGTTCTGATGTCTTAGTTCAGTGTCCCATCTTATTATCCAGCATTTTGATTCAGTCAGCTGTTTCCAGCATGGATTCACAGGGACTTGGACTCACTGCATGTTGAATTGTAATGTTGGATTTTTCTCTTTAAATTCAAGGCGATATGGGAAGTTGAATTTGAACTGAAGCGAATGAGGAGAAAAAAAATGCACTTTCTAACTTGAAATTATTTTCCAACTCCACAGGAGAATGAGTTTCCATTGGTGCCTGATTTTGTGTTATCATCAAGCATGTAGAGGGGAAGCTCCTCTCTGAGTGCACCCTAAAGCTGTCTTCTCTTTCTTACATTCCTCACTAGTTCTTAGGTCTCTCATTTCAGTGGCCCTGGGATTCAGTGCTGGCATCAGAGTGTAGGATATACAGAGAGATTCTGGAGTGGCAGATCCTGGCTTTGGGTCTCAAGTGTGCCAGTCACCGGGTCAGTGATGTTAAAGAGGTATCTTCTATTTCATGACCATCACTTTCTCATTGTAAGGTGGACGCAATCAGCTCATAGCAAGGAGTGAAATCCTCCAAGGAGATAATGTGAGTGAAACACTTTGGCCAACTATAAACATTTGACAAGTATTGGTTGCTTTTGTTTAACTTTTGATTCCCTCAAGTCTATCTACCTACCTAACCTAGCATGCTCTATTTCAATATAAAAATTTCTATCTTCTTTATCCTGCAGCACCTCTTGCCAAGTTTACAGTTTGTGAGATCAGTTGGGCTGGAGAAAGACTAGCAAAGCTGGAAGAGCAGATATATGGCTCCACTGATAACACCTCCCATACATGACCAAGGCAGGGGCTACATCCTGAGGCATCCTGAGTCAGGACCTTAAGATATGGACAAGTCCCAGAGAAATCACTATGGGTGTCATTCACCTTGGAGAGGCCAAGGACATATGTAGGGCTTCAGCTCTACAAGCAGTGGAGCAAGGGAACTAAAAGGAATACTGGGGTTTAGGGCTTTGTATAAGAAATCATCTAAAAAAAATTCATGGTTAACACAGATTGGTTAAATGTTCTGGCAAGATTAAGGGAGGGAGGGAGGGAGAGAGGGAGAGAGAGAGAGAGAGAGAGAGAGAGAGAGAGAGAGAGAGAGAGAGAGAGAGAGAGAGAGAGAGAGAGAGGATCTTGCTTTGAGGCTGAGACCTAGCTCAGAACTTTCTTGGTATGTCTGTTACTCTCAGCTTCATCAACTCCTTTCAATAAAACTTAGTAACATTCTTCTAAATCTCTCCAGGAACCTAGGAAGCTATTGATGGAATAGTCAACCAGTAACCCATTCTTTTTTGAGGAATAATATCTTTGTGTACCCCAAACTGACCTAAAGCCTTCTTTGCATCTGATTCTTCCTCTAAAGTACTAGGATTCTATGCCAGGCAAGAATCCAAGTATTTTATTTGGAGTTACACCTCCCTACGTAATAGCACTTCAGTCTACCAGATATAGTTCCGAATGCATCACATACGTTAACTCACCTTGGCAATGATCTCAGTAATATGCACAATCTCATAGGCAGAGAGAGGTTAGGTAGCCTTCCCAAGGTTACACAGTCTATTAGAGACCAAACTGAGAATTAAATCAAACCACTTGGCTCCAGTCTTAAGGCATCAGTAAAAGAAAAGCAACAGTTTGGGTAGGTACAAATAAAACAACTTATTTTTAAATCTTCCATCTTTTACTCAATAAAGAGTACTTGGAATAGCCAGTTTCTAGGTTGTGTAGACCTAATTATATTGTGTGGCTATTATTATGAGCAAAGGTACTATATTGATATTATAAAGAGCAAAAGTAAGCTCATTAGAGAAGAATAGGAACTTTTCTCCCACCAATCAATGGTAAATGGAATGCCAGTTGTGTGGTATACGAATTTTCTCCAATGGCAATTTTCTCCCAAATGGAGGAAGGAAACTCGTTAAGACTCAGGAAGTAAATAAAACATACAAGGCTCAAGAAGTAAACCTAACCAGTCCACAAAGCTAACAAAACTTAGAATATTAACACTACTGCTGATGAGGAAAGGCATTGCCACCTGTGCTTCCTGCAAGTCTTGTGTAGGAGTTGCAGAGATGAGACTTTTTTGATCCCTCCCATGCTGGCTGAACTAGAATTTTCAGTGATAAAGCTGCCATTGATTCATACATGCTCCTGTCAGTAACTATGCTCATGCTCCTGTAGGTAGCCCTGATGCACTCATTGGTTCACTTATACTTAGGATTATTTCTTTGGTCTGTCTTTGGTATCCTATTTAAGGTGTTTTCATGCTTGTTAACATCTCTGCAGAAAATGTCACAAAACAAGGTGACACCTCCTTTCTGCCTTGGAGCACAGACTGTTCATGTATATGTTTTTTTCTTCCTATCTATCTATCTATCTATCTATCTATCTATCTATCTATCTATCTATCTATCTATCTATCTATCTATCGATCTATCTATCTATTAATCTAATCTATCATCTATCTATCTATCTATCTATCTATCTATCTATCTATCTATCTATCTATCTATCTATCTATCTATCTATCTATCTGTGTTTATGTGTGCAATTTACACATGTTGCATTGATCTATAGATCTTCTGATTAGTTAAATATCTATATTCCCTATATTTTGAGTATAGAGTGCCCTGTTTTGGTGGTTGTTGTACATGCAGTATAGTATTCTAAAATTTGTCATGAATGCTTCAGAATCTCCTCCTGCTGGAAAGCAATTGTTGACTAGGGTTATTTTTTCCCACTAAACATACTGTGGTAGGAAGGGTGATCATGCTTATGTGGGTGGTCTTCTCCCTTCTATTAGCTTATGATAAGAGCATTGGTAGTTGCGACGATAGCTCATTCTGGCATCTTATGTGACTCTAAGAAGTTCATGTTCTTCTTCACTCTGTTTCTTGTTATTTTTAGCTTTGCTGTAGGTGACCCTGGTTAATCAGGGTTCTCTAGAGGAACAGAACTGGTTATATACATACATACACATATACATACATACATACATACATACATACATACATTCTATACACACACACATACTCTTTCTCTCTCCTTTTCTCTCTCTCTCTCTCTATGTAGATGTACACACACACACACACACACACACACACACAGACACACACACACACTTTGAGATTTTGGGATTTTAATATTCCTATCTCAAGAGATCCATATTTAGTTGGTCTTCCCACTTCAAATTATTTAATCCAGGGAAGTCCATTACAGGTATATCTACCTGTTTGGACTTTAGTTAATTCTACGTGTAGTCAAGTTGACAACCAAGAGTAGCCATCACATACCCCATCAGGACACTTGTGGAAACTGTTTTTCTATTCATTTTGTGTTTACTTTCCTTCAATTCTGTAGCCTTAGAATTTCTCCTGGAAACAGGGTGAGTTTTTACTTATTCTCAGCCTCAGGACCTAGCACAGCTTAGCTCAGGATGGAAATATATCCAGATTGCTCTCTTGATCTTTTAGTGGTAACTTTGAGTATTTAATCTTATTGTAACACACACATTATTTTTAATTCTGAAAGACTTGTACCTTGTTAAACTACTTACAATTCCCCCCTTCTATTCTGTCTTTCTTGTTGGTCCCCTTCCAAATTTATTAACTCAAAGAATCTTATGAAACTCTTATTCTTTCAAATGAGTCAATTAAGATAAAAGTTCAGAATATAACTGTCCTTTTGGAGGAAAAAAAAGTACTAGCATGCTATAGTAGTTGGCTAGAAGTACAAAAAAATTATAGTGTTCCCTTCTAACTATCAATTTTCTTTCTAAATATTTATTTTTCTTTTGTTATTTTCAATTGTTTAAATTGTGAAGTTCATACTCAAATATGGTACTTTGCTAAAAGTGGAATGACCTTTTCTCCTATTCTAACAACCTTAAGGGCTTTGAGCACAGATCATTATCAAACAGAGAAAGGTGTGTAGTCAAATAAGTGGCTCTTGTCACTTGGCTGGAAAACCTCAAAGGCACCTGACTTCCTGTCTTCCTGCCTTCCTGGCCAAGTGTGCAAGTGTGTATGTCTATACACACACACTGTGTGTGTGTGTGTGTGTGTGTGTGTGAGTGTGTGAGTGTGTGTGAGTGTGTGTGTGTGTGTATTTTTCCTTTTATGTGTATCTAATACAGGGAAGGCTATTTGTGTTTTTCAAGTAAATTCTCCTTTTGAGTTTCTATGTAGAAAAAAAATCAAGTTTCTGCTACTCATTGTCAAATTTCCTAACTAGTGTATTCATGAAAGTACTAGGGTCCCCCAAAATAAGCTCCTGGAAGCCACAGAATTGAGCTTTGAGCCCAACTTATTAACATTCAATTTTTTTTTTTACTAATTTTTGGCCTATCTCTTATACAATACTTGAGGCCAAGTAAATCTACAATAATCATGTCATCTTTGAAGGCTGGAAGAAGTAGGTCTAAACTGAACATTGCTTCACAATTCTTGGGAAGATGAAGCGCCAAGAGGTGGGCCTTCACTATGTCTTAACTATTCAGAGGAAAACTTCACAGTGTAGTCATTCTCCCAATATACCAGGGATGTTTCTAAGAGTGTCACCTATATTAACTCAACTCTCCCAATACCCTCTTTATTAGATCACAAAATAGACCCAAAGTGGCATTGCCAGTGACTCAACCTCCACCTTACCTGGGTTTTGCTAGAAAACAGAATCCTAGTGCATTTCTCAGAAGCCCTTAATGGCAGGCTGGCTGTTCCTCACTGCAGCTGTCAGAACTCCTAGACCAACAGAGTCCAAACACTAATCATTGACTGTCCCAGATCTAAGCAGCCTCGCCCTGTCATCCACCCACATAAAGCCCAACAAGCTTTTGCAGCTACAGGCTGTGCTGTCTTCTACTGTCCAAGGCAGTTGGACAGTTTCATTTTATTTGTATTAACCTGTTATTTTTTCATAGAAAATGGCTCTGTTCAGTAAGTTCTTGCTGTTCCTTCTTATTTATACTCTTGAGTATGTATTAGTGTTTTTTCTTCAGTAGATTAAATAGACTCAAGCACAAAGAGATTATCTGTCACACGGCAGATCCTTGGGAAAGACCCAGCAACAGTATTATGACTAAGAGCTGAAACAGAATTTTAATGCAATGCAAGTAAGAGTGGCATTTGGTGTTCTAATATTCTCTGTGTATGCATGTGTGTTTGTGTGTATGGGGTAAGGTATCTGGTCGGGAATCCTGGTGGTTAGGTCCAGACAGCCCTGTAAATAGATATAAAGCAGTGATAGTCATCTAGGTAGAGCCCCTGCTCTGCAGTTTGGGATCTGGAACTAGGAGTCCTTTTTGCCACCCATTCACAGATCAAGAACAGCAGGATAGCACAAGCTTGGATGTCAGATATGTACATAGACTTGAGCTACAGCCTGAAAAATTATTCACATGTAACTTTGCTTATGTTTCTTACAAACTCCATGTCTGGTTTCTAAATTACAACGTATGGCTCGTTGCCATCACCTCACAGAGTCATGGGCCCTGATATGAAACTTAAATGTTGTGAGCCCTGCCAGGCAGACTATATGCCCTTACCAACAGATAGCGTTTTTGTTAGTAACAATAGTAACTGATACTAAGTGATGATGTCGAGGCTTCCATTTTTCGTCTCTGCCCTGGAGGCCATCCTATACCATCTGACCTCCACTCTCTGACCTGCCTCACCACATAACCTCCCCACCCACACAGGGATTGCTCTGCTTTCTTCCTTTTTCAGCCTCATTTCACAAGCACCATTGCTACCATAGCACTAGTTGGAAAGACTGAGAAATGGTAATTTATTCATTATTTGTCCATCTGGAAGAATTAGCATTTCCTTGATCCCCCCATACCTAGAGTTCTGCCAGAGCGACTGCACACATCCCCTCCTGACCACCACAGTATCTCTATCATCCAGGCCCATGCTCTCTGCCTTTCCTCTCATGACAGACTTCATCCAGGATCACCCAGTCAATTAGCTAACTCTAGACTCAAAGACTAAACTCACTAGTCTAAACTTCAGTTCCAAATTCCGTTTTTCTATGAGCATTTGAAAAGAATGAGACCAAGAAGAGACGTTTGGATTCTAGAGAGAGGGAAAATAAACCAATCAACACTACAAGCAGGTTGTCCTATTTTAGGAGAATATGTGATTTTTCATTAAGCTTTTGAAAATCGATCCAAGATAAATACCACCACCATTTGGAACCATTGAAGGGACAGTTAAGTGTGTATTTTTTCAAGCCTGAAACTGTCCAGACATGTTTGAAGGAAATGTCAAACACAAATGTATTTAATGGTCTAGCTCTCCTGATACTGCCCTGCACAGTGCTCTTTCTCTCTGTGCTGTGGAAGATGCAGACTGCCCAGATTCTTAAGTAGTGGGCACATCCTTTCATTTTGCTCATTTACCAAAAAGAAGTATCACAGAACCAGGATTGTTCTGAGTGTGTCCATCTCTTCATTTCTATATGTGCTTTATTGCACACTCACTGTGCACTACACAGGCTGCCCAGAGACTTTGCCCAATGAGATAAGTTGTATAGTGTGATATTTCTTGTACCTGTAGACTCTAAAACATAGGGATAAATGGCCAGGCACATATCTCCATGTTCTGAGGCTAACTTACCTGGGACTCTTGTGCTATCATATCCCTTACTCCAAAGAACTGCTAAAATTATTACCTAGATAATATCAATAGATAATTTGTCAAATTATCATTGTCTCCCAGAACCTTTCCCCGAGGAATGCCCTCACATGTTCTTAGGATGGTGGATAATGAATTCTGGACATGAAGGCCTTGCTTCTTTGGCTTCAATGGTTAATATTTGAAAAGTTTTAATGGTTGCTCTTCTTTATAGCCTAAGACAACCCCCACACTGGAAAAGAGATGACCTATTATTGCCAAAAGATACAGTTGTAGTCAAGGGAAGATGCAAGTCTTGGTCCATAAATGACCCCTCATTCTGGTGCATAGTTATGGGCTCCAACATGCATGACTGTCCTAGAGATATTGTGAGTGGAGTCACACCTGTACACATGTGGGTTCAGAAAAAAGGACTGATCTGAGGAATAGAGAAATGTATTGGAAACATTTTAAAAATGACAGACAGAAGGAGAAAGTGATAGTAGACAGTATTGTGGAGAGAAGGAAGCAGTATGGATAGAGGGCAAGGGTATCAGATAGGGTTAAAGGGGCCATAAAATGTCCTGAAGTGATAGGGAACCTGCTCCTGAGGACGTAGGTGCTTTCTTCCCCATCTATAGTCCCCCAGACTTGAGTAAACTTTGTTATATACTAGAGTGGCTTGTATGGCTGGTTTCTGAGTCAAAATAGAAGAATAAAGTTACTGTCTCTGGAGTCCATCCTGTTCTCAGCTTACAAATTCCTGTTTCTTTAAGACACGAGCCCTTCTGGTCTGGAAATCTCTGATTTTTCTCACCCAACCTTAACCAAAGCTCCTTAGATTTTGCCTAGCCTCACTCACATATCAGGCTTACAATTCTCTCTCCAGAATCATTCTGGCCTTCTGATGTCACAGTCTTTGCTAATCCTGCAGTCTACCTAGCTCCTTCTGTGGATACTCAGAGTGAACCTCTCCAACGTGATCAGCCTGAGGTCACACAGGTAGCACTTGAGCTATTGCTTGTATGAGTCTGCTGACTCTTGCTGCAGTGCACACTCACAGCCTAGCCAGGGGCTGTGACTCCGTTGTAACTCTGGAGGTCTGCAACAGCTCAGTGTCTAGTCGGACCACTGGTAGTTTTCATTAGATGAGTTGCCTGAGGAATCAGAAAGGTGGAATCTGCCCGAGCCTGGGTCCAGAGTGTCCCTCCCATGTATCTGAAACCTGAAGTTGCAGGTGCCTGAGCAGGGATGCAGATGTTTCTAGAAGGTACACCAAGGGGAAGGAAATTTATAGTAAGGGGCTCCAAAAACACAATGAAGATGTGCTCTTTCAGAGTTCTGTAGGAGCTGAGTTGCTTCTGCTCTGACATGGGATTCATTCTTTTAAGGATTTTTCTCCTCCTAATCTTGAATACACTAAGCATACCAGGGTCCAAGAGCTGAGAAAGAGCTCTTAGAAAATAAGGACAAGAGAGATTTTGCTTCAGACTTGGGATACAGAGGATCAGGGAAGGAAAAGGAGATTGCAGGCTCTGAGAGATACTGTGGTGGTGTCAGGACCTCTAAAGTAGTACCCAGAAACAGACTGGAGACAAACATCCTCACTATGGACCCCTAGGCCATGTGTGCATTCCAAGAAAGGCCAGGAGCAGAGACAACGGAGTCAGAGTGACTCCCACAGCCTGTAGGTAGAGATCCGCCCAGAAAAGACAAGGAGGTCTTCAGAATGTTTCCTTAGCAGTTCCTTTGACCAAGTGCTTGAATTCAGCCTGCATGCAGCTGAAGAAAAAGCTAAAGAGATGGAACCTTGTCCACATTCAGGAGGAGAGGACCACAGGTCCTGTTCCCTTTTCTCTCTTCCTCTACTCAGGTTGGAATGAACTCTCCTAGGATTAAGTCTACATTCTGCTGTTCACAAGTTTTTCCAGTTTGGAGATATAACCCCTCCGAGCCTCAACTTCCTCATCTGTCAAGTTATGACAATCAGTGCCCAGACTTTAGAAGATGGAAGACCGTATTCAGTGGGAAATACGCATGAAGGATGCAGCAAGTGCTTGGACCACACTCCAGTGCCTATTGGCTGTAGTTATGAATATTTTAGAAGAATATTTTGCCAGGCCCACATTCCCAAGTGCCCTGAAGTGCCCAGAGATTGTCTAGGTTAGACTTCTTCAGTTATTCGTTTGAGTTCTGGTAGTGATCTTCTACCATGATTCCTAGTAGAGCCTTCTAGAATTCTCATTGCTAATTCTGAGACTTAACTGGGATCTGACTACAGGATCTGATCCTGCACTTGTCCTCATGATTTCAATGCTAGTGTTTTCTTTCGTCGTTTTAAATGTGCCTTGTCTTAATATTGACTTGACCTTTGTTCATACTGACCCTTGGCCCTGCATTCTCTCCCTTCTTGTACATGTAGCCAACTTTGCTCACTCTTCATGTCTTGGCTGAGAAATAATTTATCCAGAAGAGATTTTATATTCCTCATCCTGACTAAATCCTTTCAGATGCTCTTTTATGCCTGACTATTCACGTAGTGATCCTCATACATACATAACAGTTGCTGTTCTGCTGTTAATTTCTGTTTTTTTCTCTTTAATAGATGCAAAACTCCATGAGGGCTATGGTCAGAAGAGTCCTACTGTGGCTGGTCACAGAGTCTAAAAATGCTTCACGCTTGTATTTGTAACATTCCTAATCATTGTCTGTGTGCTGTTGGCTCATTAGCTCGTGCGTAACTCCATTGAAAAGTTTCACGAGCATGTATTCGTTTTACAAAGCAGTGAGGTTCATAATGATGTTTTTATTCAAGCATATCTTATACATTCACTATATTCATTCCCCTTTCTCTCTCCCATGTCCCTCTGCCCCCTCCCATTCTTCTTCCTAAATAGTCTTCCTTCAATTTTCTTGTCATGTGTGTGTGTATGTGTATGCATATAACTTGCTTCCATATTTTAGAGGAAGTATGCAATATTTATCTTTATGAGCCTGGCTTACTTCACTGTCTTAATTCTAACCACTTTTATGAAACCAATGTAATTTCATTTTATAGCTGCATAAAAGTCAATTGTACACAGAGAGCACATTTGCCTGGTCCATTCACTTGTTCATGGACACCTAGGCTGATCGCATGATAAGACTGTAGTGAATAGTGACATAGTAAACATGGATCAATAGGTGGCTGTGTAGTATGCTGGCTTAGATTCCTTTTGGAGCATACCCAGGCATGGTATATGGTTGAAGCTCAACTATATGGTTGTTCTGGTTTAAATGTCTTGGTGGCTTCACTAGTTTCCATCACCATCATCAATATATAATGTTCCTTTCCCCTGACCTCCCTCAGGCAGACAAGAGTGAAATGGCAAATACCCAGTGTAGTTTTGATTTGTATTCCCATGATAATTATGGGCAAATAACTCTTCAGTTCTCCCTTTTCATGTTTGGTTGAGACCAAATATAAAAGGCTGATATTTTCTACAGTAACAACAACAACAACAACAACAACAACAACAACAACAACAACAACAGCAACAACAACAGCAGCAGCAGCAGCAGCAGCAGCAACTCCTTTCCTTTGTATGATTAGCTTTTTTAGAGAAATGATTCATACTTTTAGGAGTATAAAATATAAATGTAAAGAAATGAAAATCATTACAAAGTCCTTTTTCTTATAAAACTATAAAAATCTCTCCCTTTCTATATACTATATTATAATCTGAGGGTTTTTTTTTCATTTAACAATGCATTTGGATACATTCCAATGTTTAGAAATATGTAGCATATTTTAATGACAATGTATTAAATATTGTTATAAAATGTTTTTAACTCCTTAATAGGGCATATAGATTTTTCTGTTTTATTATTTTAATATGGTGAATCACCTTATAGCAACTCTCTTTGTTCCTAAGTCTGTGTCCATATCTATGTTTTCTTCCTTTGATTAAATTCTTATGAATGAGGGGCTAGAAAGATGGCTCAGTGGTTAATTCAGGGGCTTTTCTTCTAGAGGTCTTAAGTTCAACCACATGGTGGCTCACAACCATCTGTAATGGGATCTGATGCTCTCTTTTTGGTGTGTCTAAAGACAATGACAGTATACTCACATATATAATAATAAATATTTTAAAAATTATTACAAAAACTTCTTATGAAGGAACAACTATGCTCAAGGACAGTTTTCAGAGTTGTTGTTGTTGTTGTGTGTGTGTGTGTGTGTGTGTGTGTGTGTGTGTGTGTGTGTGTACACTGCTGAACTGTACCTGAGGTTTCAGGAATGTATAATCCAGAGTATGGTGGGAACCTTTTCTGAATCTTCTACAGTACTGGTTCTCAACCTTCCTACTGCTGTGACCTTTTAATACAGTTTCTCATGGTATGGTGACCACCAACCATAAATTTATTCTGTTGCTATTTCATAACTGTAATTTTGCTATTGTTATGGATCATAATGTAAATATCTGGTATGCAGGATATTTGATAGGCAACCTGACCCTCAGGTTGAGAACCACTGTTCTCGCATGTTCTCTGTGGCAGAGCTCCTAGCCTCTGAGACTGGCTTAGTAAGCCTATCTTTTCAATCCTTCTAACCAGGTAGCCATATGTCTTAGGGTTTCCATTGCTGTGAATAGATGCCCTGACCAAGTCAACTCTCCTAAGGACAACATTAAACTAGGGCTGGCTTACAGGTTCAGAGGTTCAGTCCATTATCATCAAGGCAGGATCATGGCAGCATCCAGACAGGCATAGTGCAGGAAGAGCTGAGAGTTCTACCTCTTGTTCTGAAAGCAAACAGGTAGAAACTGGCTTTCAGGCAGCTAGGAGAAGAGCTTTAAAGCCAACCCCCACAGTGGCATCTTCCCTCCAACAAGGCCACAGGTAAAGTGCCACTCCCTAGGCCAAGCATATTCAAACCACCACACCATAACACTCCTTCTTGCTCCCGCTTCATTCTCACCTTTCTCTCAATGAGATAGTAACTCTTCTAATGGCTGCACACATGCTCTATTTAAAAAACAAGCCAATGTGCTAAAATCTCTTCTATAAAGGTGTCTAGCCACTCATGTAATTACTCTACAGTCCAATTATCAGTGAAGATTCTCATCTATCAGTCTGTCAATGTTTAATATCTAGCAATGGAAAAAATAGACCCTTTCTTCAAAAAAAAAAAAAAAACCAGGAAGCAATCTTCCCATAAAACAAGGCATGGCTACCTGGTGTGATCCCACCTTTCCTTTATGAGTCAACACTAAGACAGCGTCAGAGTATTTGTGATATTTACTCCGAATGCACTTAAATCTCTTAGCACCATTTGCAGCCTAGCACTTCTGCTAAATCTTTTTCTGTAGTATCAGTCTTCACAGTCAACTTCAGAAGTAGGTATTTTTTTAGTTTATATGTGAAGAAAGTGAGGCTTAGAGTCATCCATACACATACATACGCACAGACACACACACAGACAGGCCAGGAGGTGGATATAACTAGTCTATCATTTAACTAAGCAAGCATTTCAAAAGAGAGGCATACAAACATTAAGGGTGTATGCAAGGGAACAGTGGTACATGACCATGAAACATTAAACTCATTAAACTGCATAATGGGTAAAACCAGTCCATGAAAATGAGGCAAGGTAGTGAAATACTTATAAATAAATGTACCAAATGATCTGATTGAGTAGAAGTATCGGTGGATGCAGGTGGATGGTAACAGTCAGGGAGCAGGGTAGGGGAAATTAGTTGTAAATTAAACAGTCTTCAAGGCCGTACAATGTCATGTTGCAGAGCTGGCTGAGCCTAGATCCCACCTTAGTACCTGGGCAGTGTGGTGAGAGATGATGTTTCCACTCACAGAAGCACAATTGGTCTTAATGTATCATTCATGCAAATGAGACCCCATGGCTTTCTGTGGGTGAGTATTTATAGCTTCTCATGAGAACAGAAATATGAAATTTTGCCTCCCCCTCCCACTTCTTACAGAAATAGCAACCAGTTCAGATGAGCTGGGTTGGTTCCACAGAGAACATATGTTTGGCTGTGAGGGGGAAACAGACAAAGCCAGCTAATATGAAACCATGCTATCCCTCATGAGTTGGAGATTAAATGTCACTTTGTAATGTTATGTCTGTGTGGTTCTTGCCATGAAGCTGATCATTACCTTCCCAACCCCCTATCTCCCATATGGGTGATTGGTGAGGGTATCTACCCTCATTCTCTAACAGCAAAACAGTGGGCATGTCTCAGTCTCGTGTTATGTGTGGAACAGAATTAAATGGAAAACAGACCCTGAACTGCACTGAGTATGTGAGGCAGACTGATGACAGGACTAGGAATTTTGAGAGTAAGGCCGGACTCCCATATGACTGCTGACAGGAAGGGTATTATCTCTGAGTTCCTTGACTATATCCAGTCATCACAGAGAGCTGTGTGTCCTTCCTTTAACAGTCAGTCTTTGTCTCTGTTTCTGTCTCTGTGACACATTGCACACATGCATGAATGCATGCACACAGGCAGATAGGTGCATGTACATACATATGCACCTGCATGCACACACACACACACATTTACACACACACACACAGAGAGAGAGAGAGAGAGAGAGAGAGAGAGAGAGAGAGAGAGAGAGAGAGAGAGAATATATTATGTTTTAGGAAAGCTATATGCCTTGAGACCATAACCTGAGTTTTTAACATTGTGAGAAAAATATAATATTCATTCTGCTGAGTGTCTGTGGTCATTTATGTGAGAAGCAATAGTTACAAAGACTGTGAATCTTGGATGTTTTTGACTTTTCATCTTTCATGTGATTATGTAATTTGATAACTGCTGCTTCTTCATTTCAGGTTTCTGAGGTAATATAAATGAAGCACTGGTTGTCTGTCTGGGCCATTCTTCACTGTAAGCCCTCAATGAAAGGAGCAGGGTTCCCTTCAGGAGATGTGGATGTGTGGCTTCTGTCCAAGGGGAGTTTTGTGCTTCATTGATTTCAAATAAATGTGTGACGTAACTACAGACTCATAATTTAGTGATGGGATTATCTAGAAAAAATAGAGAAATGAAAATAATGCAGTGTAAATATGTCTATGTGTACATATGTGTATATTTATGTACATATATATGAATTTAAGTACATATGAGTATCTGTGTACTTTAATATGTACAATGTATGAGTGCACGTGAGTGTGTGTGTGTGTGTGTGTGTGTGTGTGTGTGTGTGTATGTGTATGTATGTGTGTATCCTGGTATGTGCTATGTAGTGGTGAGCAGAGAACTTAGATACTGAAGGAGACTAATGAAAGTAAGGTATGATTAACAGTGGTAACAAAATATACAGGAGTGAGAATGAGAGATAATTCTAGAAGTATCCACCTAGCCTTTTTCCATACGGAGAATAGAACAAATTAAAGAAAACAGAACAAAAACTCTACATCCTACCCATACATGAGAAATTATTTGTCCAATCCTGGATGACTCAATGATGAAGTCAATGTCTTTAGAAACAGTCTGCCAAGCTTGTCAATGTACTTGACTTCATGTGGGGAAAGTGACAGTTTGTGTCAAGAATCTCACAGTAATCACCACTCGCCAAGCAAGTCATGATACTATGCCAAGGTCCTTGGGTTGTGAATTGCCCTGGTGCTGTTTGTATTTTGATACTAATTCTACTTCCTCAAGAGAGGCTGCCCTAAGGAGGAGTATAGATCACCACACACTCAGGTGATTTCAGGTGAACCTTTCCCCCATTTTAACTGGTCAGATAAAGGCTAGAACCTGTGATTGGGCAGTGGAAGGAAAAGGCAGGGCTGGGAGTTTTAGAGATGGTGAGAGAGGAAGTAAGAAGGGGAGATGAGGAGATGGAGGAGAGAGAGGAAGGCAGAGGAAGAGGAGGTGGAAGGAAGATGGAGCAGCAGCATGTGGCCCGGAGGAACTGCTTGTAGCAAGGGATCTCATAGCTGGGGAATACAGTAGTGTAGTGGTAGATCTGCCCAACCTAGGCATGCAGTTTATAAATATTATAACTGAGTTCTGGGTTCTTTACATGAGCTTATCAGGGCTGGGGATTTACAACACCTTTAGGCTCAGTTTTCTGGTTTGTTGTTTGAAACAGTCTCCCAGCATTGCCACCGAGTTATGGACATTTCCGTTTCAGCCTCCGAACTGCTATGATTGCAGTTGTACACTAATGAGTTTAGATGCTATGTACGCATCTGTGTTATACTCTGCAGTAACTGTAAGAGGGAGAAGATGCTTCCGTTTGGAAGTGAGAAAGGTTGTAAGAATGAGAAATGAATCACTCACACACACTGCAGCATAGCTTCCAAATAGCCTCAAACCCAGGACCAGCTGCCCCCAAAGACAAGCTCTTGTGTTTGCCTCCACCACACCTACTTTCTCTTGTTTATTTTTAATTCTATTCCCATGCTCATAATAGCTTCTTACTGGCATGTTCTATAACACTGAGCTTTGGATGATAGCCCAGACATCAGAATCTTCTACTCTGTCTGTCTCTCATCACACTTCTCTTGAATTAAAGAAAACTGCAAGACTCCATTCCAGTGTATAGGCTGTAGTAAGAATTTACTATGTAACATTGAAAGGAGTTGGGAATTTTTGATTCTTGGGAGGGGGCTTTTACAGGCCGTAAGATGTGAGTGTTTTTTACTGGAGTTGAGTCTTGTCACTTCCTTCATTATGTTGTTTTTGTACTGTGTTTTTCTGTACCTGGAATATCCAGTGTACAGGTATATAACTTAGCATATGGCAACTCCCTTAAAAGCACTAGTGGAAAAATTTTATAATGGCATCAAGGAGTGACCGGGGATCTTAAGGTCTACAAACTTTCTTTTTAAAGTTGCTTCAGGTAAGTTTTATAAGATGTATATTTGTGATGCAAATACAACTTCAAAATATCTGTAAATTAAATTATTGATTATTGATGGCTAGTGATGCCCATGAAAACCAATGAACCAAACAGATGCATGAAAAGCACCATCTCTATCCAGCCACCCATCATACTGTCATTCTTAAGATCCCAATGATAGTGATGATGATGTTCATCGTCCTCGTCGTCCTCGTCCTCGTCATCCATCATCATTATCATCATCATCATCATCATCATCATCATCATCCCCCCTATAGTTTCATTTCTTCTAATGGCAGGCTTTTCTTCATAACAGACAATATCTATATCGGTATACAATAATATGTACCACCTTATTGGAGTAATGATTCTGATACTTAATAATAGTTCTAGGTCATTTGTTCAATTTTCTCCTTCTTAAGTCACCATGCAGTATCTATAACAATTTTAGATTGATTATATATTTCCAAAATACATTTATTCTTTGAAATGCCATACATGTATATAATACATCCTGATTATTCTCATTCCCACTCCCATGCCATACCTCCCCACAAATTCCTCTCCCACATTCATATCCTTTTGTTTGGTTTTGTGATCCATTTAATTTACCCAGGATCCCCTGGGAGGACATGGGTATAGAACTATCCATTGCAGCATGGACTCAACAGTGGCTATGCAACCGAAGCCAGTAACTCCCTCTTCCCTAGCAAACATCAGTAGTCAGTAGTTTCATAGGGAGGAATAGTGTACTGTGAGCTTCTTCCCAATCTGTGAGCGATCATTGTCAGGGCCCAGCCTTGTGCTATTTTAATGATTATTGAGATGTACATTTAGCACTCAACAAATGAACAGCTGTGAGTGGTACCCATAGTAGAACATGCCAAACTAGTGATGTTGGAATAGTCTCCTCTGATAAGGAGCATTTGTTTATGGTAACAGTCTTTTTTTTTTTTCAGAGCTGGGGACCGAACCCAGGGCCTTGTGCTTGCTAGGCAAGTGCTCTACCACGGAGCTAAATCCCCAACCCCTATGGTAACAGTCTTATAGGGCTCATGTTGAGTTTAATTAATAAAATGTTTGATTAAGGACATCACCCTTACTGTGGTAGTCAGCAGCAGTGGTGACATTGACCATGACTCTTACAGGTGACCACTTTATCCCTAGGCCACACATATTCAAACTACCACAGTCTACTCTATGGCCCCCACATGAGTCCATGGAGGCCATACCTAATTATAGCATAATGCCAAATACACTTACTCCAACTTCTAAAGTCCAAATAGTCTACAGCAATTTCAACAATGTTGCAAGTCCCAAGTTCTAAGTCTCTTCTTTGATCCATCTAATCACTAACTGTAATCCCCAAAGCAAGAAGACAGGAAACAAGTTGGGCAAACTCCAAACTCTGCGTCTCCATGTCTGATGTCAAAGCAGTCTTCAGATCTCCAACTCCTTTCCATCTTTGTTGGCTACAACAGAATTCTTTCTCCTGGGCTGGTTCCACTCCCTGTTACTTGCTTTTCTCATCAGGTATCCCACGGCTCTGGCATCTTTAATGTTTTTGGGTCTCCAAGTCAACTTCAACTTCACAGCTTCTTGTGTCAATATCTGGGACCCACATATCTTCTGGGCTCCTCCAAAGCTGGCATCATTTCTCCATCTCTGTCCTCTGTAGCACTCCAGGCTCCTGTCCACTGCTGCTGTTGCTCTTGGTGGTCATCCCATGGTACTGGCATCTCCAATATACTAGGATCTTCTGCTACAACTAGACTTCCACAATAACTTCTGATAAGCTCTCTTCCTGGTGCCAAGCCTCACCTTCTTTGTATGACTCCTTCAGTCCTGGGTTGTCGACTGCATCTGAGGCTGTACCTTCACCAATGACCTTCCCTGGTCTCTCACAGTGCTAAGGCTCAGCTCTCTCCATGACCCCTTCATACCTTTAAAACCAGTACTACCTGGGGAACTCTTACACATTACCAAGTTTGGCTGCAGCACTAGGAACAACCTTGGCTATCTCTGGAATAGCTCCCTTGTGATTTCAGAAATACTTTCCAGAAGATTTCACCTCAGTGATGCTAGTCTCTTCTTAATCACCACCAATTTTTTAGCACTAGATAACCAGCATCGATTGCACCAGTCGTCCTTTCTATTCTTGACTCAAAAGACAGAGCCACGTGGCCAAAGCTGCTGAGTTTCGCTGCTTGGATATTTCTGTGAGGGTTTTTTTTTCTTTCTGTACTGAAATGTGGGCTAGCAAAATGACTGGGAAAAGCCCATCCTTCGCAGAGGTAGGTACTGTCTGAGAAGCCCCATTGTAAAAGAAAGCAGAAGAAGATGAAAATGCTCTGTCTGACTCTTCCCTCTTGTAGAATACTTTCTCCTGCTGCTGCAGGATTTAAACTACATAAATAATTACATAAGATTTCTTCTTTTTCAGATTTTGTGATTTTTAATGTGAAATGCCACCAATAGATTCATGTGCATGAATGTTTTATCCTCAGTTGATTGTTCCACTTAGGAAGATGTGGACTCTTAGAAGGTGGAGCCTTTCTGGTGGAAGCGATTTACTGGATGCAGATCTTGAAGTCTGAAAGCTCCTCTGATATGTCTTCTGTTTCCTGAGAAATGTGACCTGTCACCATGTCTTCCCACCACACCCTCTTAAACTGTAAGCCAAACAAAACTTTCTTCCCTTAGATTGCTTCTTGTCAGATTCTGTAGTCAATCCAATGGGAAAATATGTGATATACCACTGTACATATCATGCAGCTGGAAATTAGAAAGGATTCTCACCAAAGGAAATTTCAGCAAAAATATAGAGCTACATATGCATGCTTGAGGCATGTGGCAATTCCTCCATGACTCAACATTGTTAGCAAAAGTGAATGGTATCTGATTATCCTGTTGAAGAGTCAAATAAAGTGAATAAGGTGGTTCAAGTATATACACTGTCATTTTCAGAAGTCACACTTGCTGTAGCTTCGTATAACTCTTTTGTTTGGGGTAGTTTGGTTGATTGCAATCTTTTTATGCAGAGGGTAGGCATTTGTTGACAGTGAGGGCCGATTTGAAAATGGTTGGTGTCTATTCAAAGAATGAGATATTCTCATCAGAGAGAGAAACTTTGAAGTGCCAGTCAGAAAATGTCAGCTGTCATTTGCCTATTCTGAGACAAAATCGTCATTGTACCCATGATTTGGAGATGACCCCAGAGGTGATGTAGCCGATGCTCCCAGTGCCCTGCATACATCCCACTGAATCTTGGCACTGATTCCTAGGTTTTACCATCTGCCTCTTGTTCCCTGATCGTCCTCTTTGATTTGCCTCCACCATGGCTGACTAGAAAAACTGAGATTTGCTACTTCTGAGAGCCACTAGCTGATACCTTGTGGGAACTGGCTTACATTTCCCCACTCTCTTGTTCCTTTGTTGAGTCATACATTATCTTACCTTAGAATTTTCCAGAAGGATTAAGCTTTAGTGGACTATGGTGGTGACTTACTTCATGACACATTCTTGGTTGGTTTTCATCCCTTCCTAGCCTACTTCTGTTTTCCTGCTAATGTTCCTGGGTCCAACTCCTCAATAAATGACTTAGCCTTGAATCTTCATTACAAGGTCTACTTTTGAAGAAGCCAGGCTAAAACAAAGGTCATTAGCTGTTCTCATTACAGGTTTTCTCACTTTGGTCAAACCAGAAGCTTAGATAAAGTTCTGTTGTTATAAACCAGTGTTGAAAATCTAAACACCCACAGAAAGGAGGGAAGTTACATAAATGGGAGAAGCGAGCTGGATGGAGATGCTAACCAGATGGTACAGAGCCTGTCTCAAAAAGCCAGCTGCTCTGCAGGCCCGGCCAATTGTTGCCATGTGGAAAAGTAGGCCCAACTGTGACCACATCAAAATTTTCATAAGAAACCAGAAATCCATATTTTCATGTAGAATCTCTTAATACATAAATATTAGCCACAAATTCAGATGCTTTTCTAACATTGAGCTAGCCAAATAAAACACACCTGTGAGCCACTCATGGTCTAGGGGCCACTAATGCAACTTGATCATAGACAGGGGCTACCCTTAGCTACAAAATCTTAGATATATTCAAAGCAATGGGAATCCTGTTTATAATGCCTGTCATGCCTGTCACAGCCATTGTCACATCCAGGTCCTAGCCTTAGCTCATCCACAGATAGTTGTATCCAGCATTGCATTAAATACAAGGGAGAGAGAGAGAGAGAGAGAGAGAGAGAGAGAGAGAGAGAGGAGAGAGGAGAGAAGAAGGAGGAGGAGGAGGAGGAGGGAGAGGAGAGGAGAGGAGAGGAGAGAGAAAGAAAGGGAGAGACCCAAGTGGAAAGGAGAGCTAATCATGGACTTGGCATTTGATTGTGGATCTGGCTTAATATATTATTCTGAGTGCCAGTTGGAAGGAAAACCACTACCCAAATGCATGACGACGTGTGCTATCACAGGGAGTTTAAATGGGGTGGAAATGTTGTGAGTTTAATAAAATAGAACTGCTGTGATGTCCACATATATATGGGTTTCATTGAGAACTCTTCCAAGGATGTCGTGATGTCAGATATGTTTGGCAGGCCCCATTCTCTTAGCACCCACATTTGCACTGTTTTTAAGATAGGGGTGATTGGAAACACATGTGTTAACAGTAACCACATAGTAAGTGGGATCACGAAAGTGTGGAGGCCTCGTTTTGACTTTCATGGTCCTAATCCAACCCTTCTCTAATGTGTGAGAGGAGAGGAGCTGAGGGTTACATAATTTTTCTGCTCCTTATTGCTCCTCCCTGTCCTCCGCCATCTTTTTTTGTTCCTTTTTCTCCTCATTGTTCCTGTTCTTTCTCCTCTTCTTCCTCCTTCCTCTACTCTTGGAAATAATTGGAGCTGCCTTCCATTTGACATGTAGGAGGCAAAATGAAAATATAATAAGAATTGGGCCCATGGAATCCCAGCTCCTTCCATAAGAAAAATTAGTATCTTGTCACTTTTAGTATTTTCTTTTCTTTTCTTTCTTTTTTTTTTTTTTGGAGCTGGGGACCGAACCCAGGGCCTTGCGTTTGCTAGGCAAATGTTCTACCACTGAGCTAAATCCCCAACCCCATCACTTTTAGTATTATGTGCTGACCAGACTCCCTTCCGTAGGGTGAATAAGTGTTGGGGGCCCGATATATAGCATGCTTGGAAATTATAATGAATAAATAAAAATGCATTACATCCTTGAATGTTGTTAAATGAATAAACCTCATGTGTCCTGACCACCTACACACACAATAGTGCTAACTGAGACTCTGGCTGTGTGACTTCGCTTCGTTAATGGTAGTCATTTCACAATGCACATTTAGATCAAAATTTCACCTTGCATGTGTATATAATTTAACTGTGCAAATGAAAACTAATGACGTGACATTGACTTAAAAGAAAAACAACTTTGGGGAAGAAGAGCTGTTATCAAAATAACTAAGCAGTGCCTTTCCTTTAGTTGCATCAAAGTCATAAAGGACACAGAGTGGCTTAAGAAGTCTCTTAGGCTGGAGGGAACTGGGAGACAATTAAATCCAACATGGGATCCTGGGCTGGATCCTGAAATCGGAAACTGACTTTATAAAGACTAGTTTGCTAAGTAGTTATTGGTGAATTTACTTAGATTTGACTATGATATTATAAAATGTTGACATAAGATGAATGTAACATTTTACATGAAAAATTATACACCAAGAGGTATATAAGTAGTATGACTTATCAGTATTTATGTGTACTCAGACTTACCAGAAAAGAAGGGTTCTTACTTATTTTTTTGTTATTTGATAATTTTCTACATGCTCACAATCTATTTCTGATCTCCAGGAATAGAACACTATTCCCATTATGTTTTATTCATGGAGCTGCTAACCTGATATTCTCATCAAGGAAAAATGAGAGACTTTGTCTCAAATATGGTCAAAGGTGAGAACTGACACCCAAAGCCCTCCTTTTACTTCCCCCTGGGTGCTGTGACACATATGTGCCCCTACAAAAATAAAAAAAAAATTAAAACAAGTTTTAAAGAAAAAGATTTAAAATGTCCCCAATAAACAACCAATAAATATTTAGAAGATTCTCCTTAAAACATTGTTGGCAATACTAATAATCTAGAGGAGTTTTTCATTATTGTTTCTAATGAAACGTATCAGCATTTTGAAGGTCTGCATCACTCCATGATCCAGTGTTTTCTCTATAATCAATGTGCAGTTAAAAAGCCACTTAAAATGCAAGAACAATTGATGGGATTTAATATAACATAGCACAAAGTTTCACCTGTATGGTTCAAGTTCTGCCCTACAACCAACCCTTAACTCTCACTTAGCAGGGTCCTAGTTCTTTTTAATTAGGCGTTCCTGTGAGGCTAATTTTATTCATATACTTTAATCAAAATGACATTTAATAAGCAACTGACTTCAGAACCACATACAGGAACCTAGGCATTTCCTATGAAACCAGACACTACAAGAGACTTGTGGAAAGCTTGCTATCCTAATGTTTGGGTTAAAGAGAAATACGTATGGATACTCAGTTCTCAATACCATGAAAGACAGACCAAGCGATGTGAACAAAGCTCTGGGGGTCCTGAGTCATGTTTTAAAATGTGAGGGACTCTGAGGCCAGAAGCCTGAGAATTAGCACAGTGTATACTTTTTGTACCTTTTTTGTTCTACTCAATTTTAGGGAAGGAAGTAATCATTGTTTTGGTCAGGGACTATTGATTCTTACCAATCATTTCTTCTTAGTTGTGACCCATAGGGCTTTGTAGCTCTGGAAAGCAAATGGGTATGCTGGCCTCTGCATAGGGTAATTCTCTCAGATATTCTTTCCGGGGATCTGAAGTATGAGCTTGACCCAAACTAACCTGAGGTGGGAGTCTCCTCCTCCCTTCAGAGATCTACCACATTCGCTTGACTTGATGTGATACGCCCAGTTTCACACTGTGAATCTCATCATCAGAAACAGTCCAACAGCATGCTCTCTAGTTTTCATCAGGCGGAAACCACGGGGCTTCTGAGAATCCAAGTCAGTTCAGGTCCCTAAATATCACAACATAATTAGAAAAACAAGTCATAACAAAAATAGGTCACAAATGGCTATGTGATGCCAGGCAGGAGCCTAAGTGCTCTTCTGAGACTAATTTAATCCTCAAAGTAAGGGTTAAAAAATAATAATTCCTACTTATCAGAGGAGAAATGGTGACTCATATCGTGTTCAACAACATTGTCAGTAAGCTGAGGAGCTGGTAGGGTTGGTGGCGTTGGTGTAAGTGTCATAGGAGGATGTTGGAAACGCCATAGAGAGTGGCATAGGCACTAATCGAGTGATGGGGAAGGAGTTCAGGTGAGTCTGGAATTGAGTTGGGCCAACAGGGAAAATGGTAAGCTGTTGGCTGGAGGATGATTGACACTTTTGGCCTATTGTGACTCACGATGGGTACTTTTGAGCTATTGTGGTTCATGATTGGTACGTTTGGACTATTCTGGATCCTGATTGGCACGTTGGACTATTGTGGCTCATAATTGGAAATACATTAGAGCAAAACATAGGGAAAGTGGAAAAGCAGGTTGAAGAGTTGATACTTTGTTCAAGGAGGGTGGCATCCTTAAGGATTTTGCAAAGAGAAGCAGGATGCTCCAAGCTGAGCCCAAGGGAGATAGCAATAGGCACAATTAGACATCTGCATCTGTTTAAGCCACAGAGCTCAGGGCTGGAACTCTCACTCCAAAGGAATTCCCAGTGATTTCATTTGCACAGCCAGAACTCCTGCCCTGTTTGGCACTAGGGTGTTGTATGTGGCTTTGTTTTGACAAACCTTGGCCATGACTCCTTAACATGAAACAGAACTTGGGGTTGTGACCCTCTGCAGCAGGGTGCTCCCTGACTGTCAGACACAGTTCTCAAAGACAAGCCTTCTCTCAGCCATGACCTCCTTCTCTCTGCCTTTCCCCTTCAAATGGTGAGTGTTAACCCATTGAAATCTCCTTTGAATGCCCAGGGTAGGTGTGTTATTAGGAAGGGAGGTCTGCTAGTAACCTTAACAAGGATAGAAATGGAGAAACATGAAGTCTTGTCATATCTACCTGTAGCCATGTAGGCAGGCTGGATTTTTCACCTCCCTAGAGATAATTACAGACTCTTTTGGGAAATTAAACTGGATGTTACAGAGAGAAATATCATTATTTTTCTGTATACCATTTGCACCTGGGACTTAAGGGACAATATATAAGCAGTTTATTACTCACAGGAGTTACAGTGGTTTCCACTAACACAAGTCACATAAAAACATTTAAAAAT
This sequence comes from Rattus rattus, assembly GCF_011064425.1. Lineage (NCBI taxonomy): Eukaryota > Metazoa > Chordata > Mammalia > Rodentia > Muridae > Rattus > Rattus rattus. The sequence goes on from NC_046161.1 coordinate 45,947,006, forward strand.
ATAAATGAATTCTCTAGAAATTAAAAAAAATAGACATTCAGGCATAGTAGTCACACTGACTAATCTCAGTGATAACAAGAGAAGAGAAATGGAAGACTATGTAAGTTGCAAATAGGTTCGGAAATGATTTATTTTTAATTGACATATTAATCATACACATTTCTGAGATAATCTCAAATTTTAATATATGTCAATAGTATGGTATGATTAGATCAGAGTAAGTGGCGTATCCTTCATATAAAGTATATACATGCAAATGCATATACATGCATCCTCGTGTGTGTGTGTGTGTGTGTGTGTGTGTGTGTGTGTGTGTGTGTGTGTTGGGCCAAAAAGTCTCCTTTTTTACTTGCTACTTTTAAATGTACAATTACTGGTTATCAATAATGGTTATCTACAAATATATAAAACATTAGAAAGGAATTTTTCAGCACAATCTCACCCCTAACTATATTTTATATTCTTGAACCTTTCCAAGCTTGTGGCAACTACTGTTCCACTCTCTGCTTCTGTGTGAAATGACTGGGGTAACTAACATTTTTACTCTATGTGTTGTAAGTGACAACACAACATATGATGTTTATCTTTTCTATGCTCACTTGTTTTACTGAACACACTATCCTCTAGCCCCACCCATGTTGCTGCAAATGACAAAATTCCATTTCTTATAACCATGTACTATTCTATTGGCAGTAGTTTGAAATGCAGCATCGTGTCCGTCCTTGTCTGTCTACCTAGACTTAGTGCCATATCTTGGCTACTGTGAAGGTTACTACAGTGAGTACAGGAATGGAGTCCTCTCACTAACTTTCTGGCTTGACTCGTGAACCATCCAGGATAACTTCCTACATGGGGTCCACCTACATTCATGAGTTTATAGATTCTCCAGTGAGATTCAACGGAATACCCAGTTAATTGGTGGGTAAGCGGTACCAGAAAGTCAGTCTGGCCCACTAGATTTTTCCTTAATATATAAATTTATATTTAACAGCCCAATAAAACTAATGAAGAAGAAAAATATTTTTCTGGGTAGGAGAAATTGTAACAAAAAGACAAAAAAAAAAAAAGAAAATTCTAGCTTTCATATGGGAACACTGGCATCTTTGCTGTTCTTTATTGATTTACAACAGAAAACTGATTCATGAAAAGAAAATAAGGCAGAATGTAATTAAAAGCAGACAAAATGTATCTATTTAGGATATGTTTTAAGGCAGAATGTAATTAAAAGCAGACAAAATGTATCTATTTAGGATATGTTTTTAGAGACATTTACTTAAACTTAAGCAATTCAGATCTTTTTTTTTCTATTCACAATCTTAGGAGTTTGAATTTATTAAGCAACAATTTAGTATAAGCAGTACAAAGTACACAAAACAAAAAAGAAATATAATGGACAAAGCACAGGCATTAAGTTACCTAGATTATAAAGATGAGAATAAAACAGACTGGACCCACATTTTTACAGCGCTGTCAAAAGAAATCTCTTATGGTTATACCACTCTGTCTTCAAATAAGATCTTTCAGTGAAGTTTCTAATTGGAAAGTTTTGATTTTCTTTTCCAGAAGATCTTGTAAGATCTTTGTACAAATTTAATACACACGTGGTCATTTCATCTTCTTGTCACTAGATAAGTTTTGACAGTGAGTTTCTAGTTGACAACTTTGTCAACTGGCTTCTTGGTGGGTAATTCCTGAAAAAGGCTACAGGCTTAAGTGATTTTCAAGTTTGAGTTGAACCTTCTCCAAGTGATTTTATTTTTATCTTTTTAATCCCTCTGCCATTTGCAAAAACCAAAAACAAAGGTGACATCAATGAATTGGAAAGCCTGCTTCCTTTACTTTATTATTTTATTATTACCAAGGCACTGAGCAAACATGCCTTATTTGATTTTCATTTTCAGCCCGAATCTGGCTTGCCGATGACTAATTGGGAAATCTGGGCAGATGTCATGAGAGTGGCATCCTGAGAAATCAAAGCTGACACAGAAAGGGACTGATGATGTAAGGGACACATCGAGTTGTTTGTCTAGCTTGGTGTGCCCATAGAAGCTTCTAGCTGCCCGGCAGCATGGTGAGCAAGAGGCTGTGTCAAAGATGATAGATAGCCGACTGGGTGGGAAAGATGGTCCCAGCTTCAGGCTGGTGACTTGTCCTTTAGGTGAATATTAATATTTATTGGTTCCTGAGAATCTAAGGTTTTCTACAAAGCACGATCTATTATAAGCCATCCGTGTCATGAAAGAAGAGTGTCCCCCTCTTACTGTCCGGAGATAAAGTTAGGCTGTCACGATCTTCACTCAGATTCTCATACTGGCTTGGTGTCCTCAATAGCTTTTCTAACATCCATGATGCTGGACAAATGAGTGCCGCAGAATGAGTAGCAGTGGTTGGCGAAGACAGTGAAGAAAGTAAGGATCATAGATAACGGGGATAGACAGGGGTGTGGAGGCATGAAAGGGCAAGACTTGAAGCATGGCATAGGCAGGGAGAATAGACTACAGGAAGGGTCTCAGACAAGATGATGTCCTCAAGAGTGGTATAAACTGGGTAATACGGATCCTGTGAGCCAACCTAAGGATGGTTTTACTCCTGTGGCTCTTAATCAGCAAAGGATTTTGCAAGTAGAGATATAGAAATTAGTGCTGGGTTTTAGAAACTTGAAAACCATCCATCTCTGTGTGGATGTCCTGATGGGGGTTGTCAGACAGGACCAGATCATTGCTATAGACCCTCTTAGCCTAACTGTGATTCTATAAAAACATTTTACATTTGTTAGAAATTAAAGAGATTATGAAGTGACCTAAGAGATCATGGTGAAAATATTTAGGCAGTTGGCAAACTCTTGCTCTGTATGTTATTTCCAAAGGAGATAAACTTGAATCCTTTCTTCCATCCAACATATTCCCTGCCTCAGGAAAAAATGCCCGAAATGTTGGGAATATGCACTCCACCCGTGTTTTTTGGAAAGGCTAGTTTCTTAATTTCTACAGGAGCCAATTTTTAATTCATAAGAATTTTCTTAGAAAATAAGTATCCCCAACGTTTTCTTTCACTGTGATTTCACTGGGAATCTATGCACTAAAGTATGGACTTCAGTCTGGATAGAGTCAGGTAGAGAGTGGAGTATACACAGTAAAGGTGTAGAGATACCATAAGGCAGGGTTTCTACCGAGTCTTGTAAATTTGAAATTTCTCCTGAAGGTAGTAAGAAAAAAAAGAGTTTCTGGAAAGAAGCCACACCTTAGATTAAACTTTCTACGTGGTGCATTAACTAACTACAGCTTTAGTACTATAGCTGTGTAAAGGCTGGACTATTTCAGGACAGAGACTAATTATCATTCACCTTGGGCTATCCTTAGACACCTTAGTTATCATTCCTCATCCACCTCTGTATGTGACCTAACGTCTCTGTGCCTATGAGGTGAGACATTTTGGAATCTATTAGTAGACCTATTGCTTCCACCACACCAGAGGCCAACAAGTACCATCTGAGCCCTATAGTAGAACTCTCCCCTTTTTGCCATAACCTGTGTACATGATATTTCTACCGACGCATTTGAAAATGTAGATCTTGGGCTAGAACTTTCTGTTATGTGACCATAAGAACATTAAGAGTCAGTTATCACATTGGGAATGTCCACGTGGAATTTGGAGTAACATAAATATGCATTCCCAGGCCATGGTTATCCATTTAGCTCCAGAATAAGTGGTATTTCATCCCATTCAAGCTGAAAGCTGTGTTTGTTGCATTGAACTTTTAGTTTCTTGAAGGCAAAGGAATGACTGTAATCACATTTGAGTCTTAAAGACCACTCTCCTTACATATTGGAGAAGAGTGTAATAGAACAGCTTTCTATGGCTGCCTGTACTCTGAATAATGCCACCGAGACCTTTATATTTATTAGAATCCAGATGCTCAGCTATTCTGCCCTGACAATAATGGCCTGACCTATTTCCTAGGCACGTGGCTACCAACTTGTCATCTTAGTCTCCCATCGCACCTCCTCCATCAATGTCCATGTACCAATGACTGACTCTTTGGTCCCCATCTGAGACCCCCTTTATGTCTGTCTCTGTCACTGCATCTCTGTCTCTCTCTGTCTATGTGTCTTTGTTTCTGTCTCTGTCTTTCTCTCTGTGTATCTTTCTCTGGGCCCAGAAGTCCTGCCTTTTCCTCTCCTTCCCACCTATTAAGCACCTTATTTAAGCAGTCAGAAGGTGATGGATGGAGAGCAATGTTTACAGAATGTTGAGTTCAGAGATGCTCCATAATAATGACAACACCAAAGTCAGACTTCAACCAGACTTCTGGAGGCACAGAAATCAGCCCTTGAATACCATAGTTCTCAAAAACATCCTCCAGCAAAAGAGATTGTTAGATGTGTGCAAGTTGGAAGGAGAAGGCTAAGTACAAAACGGTATGAACATTCTTTAGAGAGAGGATACGGGTCTAAATAGGGCAGGCCAAACTGGAGACAGGATGAAGGGAATGGATTTGAGCAGTATTAACAAGTTGCATAATGTTCTTTATGATGGAGAAAGGGGAGACAATGTTGGCCCTTAGTCCTGTTTGAGCTAGTGACTCAGGGGTATTTAATGAGGTAGGGGAAAAGCCGGCAAAGAGTAAGACAGACCAGAAGGTCCACTTTGATCTCACTGAGTTTTATTTGTTAGATGAGTATTTCAGCAGGAAATCTGATAGGTAATTACTGTTTGGACCTGGAGTTCTGGCTATTAACATTCTAGATTCTTTTTTATTTAGATAATCATGGGAGACAATTTGTATGTGGAATACTTAACTTTTAAATATTTACTAATATCATTTAAGATAGGAAAAGCTGCCCCCCTTTTGAATATCCTGTACCATGACTCTCTAAGTCACAAGAGTCTATTTTATTCCATATTTAGGATCCTAAGAGCACTCATTTATGCAGTGGCTGCTTCCGCTTCCTCTCAAAGAACTTAGAGGTTTTTGACCAAATTACCTTTAACATTCTTGGCCCACGGTAGCTTATGTTCTTCCCAGCATCTCTTCCTCTTTAAATTTAATCTGAATAAAGCTATACAAGACGCCCACATAAAAGTAGAAGAGAATACAAAATAATAAAATCAGAACATTTAGTTCCGGACAGAATAACTGAGGTAGATTTAAGGAGGGGTGTTATTTGAGTTATCTGATACTCGACTTAAACTAGATTCTTCCCACTCACCATTTAATTAATTCGTCTGTTTGGCCTGTCCTGACATGGTCAGAACTTATTTAGCATCTCTTGTTCCCAAAGATCAAATTGCTTTTCTAAAGTACATTTGGTTTCTAAAACTTGGCATCTCTGAACTGCTGGTGCCAATACAAAGAGCACATACATATTCCAACAATCCACAGATTGTTGGTCATAAGAGGCATCAGTTGTTGGCCTCTGAGAGGAAGGGCACAGCAAATTTCTGCACGGGGGGAAGGGAAGGAACTATTATTATACTCAACACATCACAGACTTCTCCATTCATAAAGGCACAAGCTAGGCTCTGTGGGCCATTCAAGCGAGGATGCTGTGAAGTTGGGTCTCCTGGTGACACTTTGCCAGGCCTTTCTTCACATCCTCTCTGCAGTAGAAGGGTCTCAGTACCCTGGTTTGTTAACCTTGACCTCTGCTATCACCATGGAAATGCAACACTGTCAGAAGAACTTCCTCTGTCAGAAGTATCCTGTCCTATATAAGAGAAAATAGGAAGAGGGGAACCAAACTAGAAAAATCCATTGTCCATTTCAGGTCATCATTAAGCCTTTTTCTAAAGGGGGGAAACACCAAACAATAACAACAACAACAACAACAACAACAACAACAACAACAACAACAACAACAGCTCTTCTAATTTCTTTGAATGTTTGGTATGGGGGGTTGGGTTATGAGACAGGGAGAAAAAGAAGCCCTGCTAAGAATTGTTACGGCAGCTTTAGGTATTCTCTGACTTTTGCTTTGTGGAATGGACATGTTTAGGGAGCTGAAGCATACTTGTGAGATATTCAAATGCTTGAAACAGTGACCATATCCTTCATGCTCTATGATGCTCAACTGGGGCTACAGGTTCCTATGTAAACAATTAGCTATCAGTGTCTTGTGGCAAGTTTTTATACTGAGGTTGTTTATATAGAATGGAAAGGAACTATAGGGATCTAGTTTATGGTTTCCTAACTTGAAATTTGTATATTCTTGGATCTATATGTGTAGTGTGCTATGCACCTCATAGCTTTTCTCAGTTTCTCATGAATTTCAATATTCAGACAAAATTATGTTGAAGCTCCCCTGCCCCTCTTAATGTGCTAACGACCTGGAACACAAAGATTTTTGTTCTTTCATTTCCTTCCTTCTACATGGTCCCCTTTCTTCTACACTTTTGTCTTTAGTATCATATTTCTGTACTCCTCACCAATCAATAGAGCTTAAATCCTGTGACTTTATCATGGGTTTGAATGAGGTTTAGGAATAGAGCATCTCCATGTCAGAAGCATGATGTAGTCAAAGAATAGAAGTACATTTGAAAGTAGTCATAAGTTCACAGGATCAGTGATTAGGCAGATTTTTTTCAAAAACATCTTTTAAGGTTTTGGTCATCAATTAATTCAAGTGCTCCTGGTTTCACAGCAGTCAGGACCTGGACTATTCTTAGAATGTATTCCTTAGTCTGTTAGTTGCCTTGGCAACTTCTTGTCTCCAAGAGTAGATGTAAGGAAGCAGCTTTGGCTCTGGGACCAGCACAGGAGTGAGCCAGGAGACTCAACCCTTCCTATTGTGGAGGTGAACTTGTGCTTTCATGTATGATGCTTCATTGTAAGGTTACTGTTTGTCCTAAACCTTAAAGTCCCTCAGCAACAGATCTAGAAAAAAACTTACATGGACATTGGAGAGAAACATGGAGACAATTACCAGTCCTGGGATGTCCCATTTTCTCTTATGTAAAAAAAGACAACCACAATAATTTCTCTTTAAGGAATATTATTTCTTACAAACTCTAACCCTGACTCTAGCTTTCTGAGTCCACCACACAATGCCCATTGCATAATTAGATGCATATATAGAGAATAAATGAAGGTAGCTGTTTCTGTCTGTTTGTCCTTTATTTAACAAATAGTAATATTTGAGCCTCATTTACTACCTCTGCTTTTTCACATGTCCTTGACCAGGGCACATCACCTAGTGGGTCCACTGAAGCCACAGTTAAATGAGCTTCAGGAACCAGGGACTACAGGGCAGTGTGCCCAAGAGTTTTCTGACTTATTAACTTCCATAGCAAAATCCTTCAAATCCCATTAGAAGCTTTTTAACTCATACCATTTTTACAGGATTGGTACAAAAGTGGGATTCTAAGTTCAAATTGCCATCATTCAAATCTGTGCTATACATTCTCAAATTCAGTGACAAGGTGTGGGTGTTCGTTACATTACCATCTCGATAGATATTTTGTGCTCCTGAATTATTTCATTATCAGAAAACCTCTGAGGCTAAGAAATTGGAAAGTGGCCTTGGTAGACAAAGGAGCATGTTCTTGCCAAGTAGAGACATTCCTAAGGCTTCTGAGCTTCAGAACGCACTGGGCTTGCCTGAGTCAGGTGCTGTGCTGCCTACAGGCTGCAAACATGATGGTCGTGCCCAGGATTCCAGCAGCAGCAAGATACTGAAGATGAAGAATGGTTGATTTTCTGGCTTAAGTTTTCTTAAAAGACTTCTGTGATTTATGTTGCCCCTGGAAACCACGTTGATGTCTATAACCCATGCTACCCCTTGGAGGCCATGTTGATGTCTGTGATCTGTTCTGCTCAGAAATCTTCTGGATGTCCAAGACCTGTACTGCTGCCAGCTGCCATGGGCAAGGAGGCACCTGATGGGAGACTCAGAATGTGGAATGAGAGATATTGATGGCCTCGGTGACAAACTTCCTAACCCCCAAAAGAAGCAGTCCAGGCATGAAGCTACTGAAGAGAATCCTTAAATCCTGTGAGAAAGGTGCCAAAGCGTAGTTCTTCACAGTTGATTGCTTTTGCTGGGGTTTGGGGAAGGACTCAGTCTCTTTAAGGGGTTGCCTATTGGGAGTTTGACAAAGCTCCATTGAGTATATTGGCAATACAATGACATTGGAAAAACACCAATGACAATACATTGGCAAAACACCAATGTACATAAAAATAGATTATTTAGAAAACGTACTCTCAATAGACAGGAATTCTGAGTATATGTAAAAAACCATTATATCTTACTTTTACATGTTATTAAGATACCAGAGTATGTTAATATATAAGTCTTTACATGTTATTAATTATGCTGATGAATTACGTGAGAACTTAAAATGCTATGGATTTTATGGGGAGATCTTGAAGCAAAATGACTGAATTAGCATTTTGAGTTTGCTCTCTATTTTCTATATTTCTGAGTTCCTCACAAATGAAGCAATATGCAACAAAACTAAAGACAATAGAAGGTGACAAATGGCTCAACAGTATCATGAAATCAGGGCTTTGTTGTATGATAAAATGTCTGAGGGACTGAGCCATGTTGATTCTTGTCTAATGTTCATTATGGCCACATGCTTAGTGACCTAAACTCAGAGACCACAGTCACATGAGTTCCAGTATATCAAGCTCTAAATGGGAAGGTGACTGTGTGATGACAATCTAATAGATAAAGTAACAAATCAGTTATTCCATTGCACAAATGCCATTAGATTGAGAGTATTGTCCCAGTCGAGAGATAGAAGTCAACGGAACCCTGGCCACTGTGGCTGTCAAACTGTCAAGGTGATGGACAATTCAATGGTTTGGGTCACAAAGCCAGAAGTTTCTGGGAAGGAAGAGAAGAAGTTAGTGGATTTTCCACCATCCCAGCAGCTGTTATCACAATAGATAGTTCACAGCAGTTGCTTCAAATTTTCTATTTATTTTTTAAGTCCCACGTTCTCTAGTCTTGCTCTTGACATACAGATTTATCCTCAACCTACTGAGATCAAAGCTGGAAAATGCAAGTTTGCTCATCCTAGTCATTCTGTATTCCCACCCTCTTCTTGCGTTCCAGGATGTCATCCCTGCTTGCTACTCTGCAGCCAACAGCCTTGGTCTCTTCTCTGAATACCCCATTCTCATTATTTCTCACCTTTAAGTATATCTCTTGTTGACTTTACCGCAAACCTCTGCAAGCCAGTTGGCTTTTATTCTAAAAGTTCCCTCCACTTTGGTTTATTCTAAAAGTATTAGACTAACTCGCTCTTTGCTTCACATGCTGCTGCCCAGTACCCAGGGACACTTTCTTTTCTCTTTACTTAACTTCTCTTGTTTGAATATCTGTTCCTTTAAAAATACATACTGAAATTTAATTTACAATGTAGTACTGTCTATATTAATCATTTCATTGGGGCCTCTGAGAAATGATTGTATCCCTAAGGATTCCATCCTCAACATGAGTTTATCAACTGAAAAGGATGGTAGGTCTCTTGACTTTTTCTTTTGCCCCTTCTATCAGGAGAGGACACTGTATTCCTCCATGCTAGAGGAAATAGCATTTAAGGTACCGTCCTGGGAACAAGGACAGGGTGCTCACCAGAAATCAAACTTGCTGGTCCTTTGATGATGGATTCTTAGTTTACAGAATTATGAGATATAGATCTCTGTTATTTATAAATTACAAGGTTACACTACACAAAGGGCCAAGACATTGACACTTTACTTTCCATTTCTATGAATACAGATTATCATCTAAATAATCTCGTCTTCTTTTTCACCTTCTCTCTCTCATTTCATCCATAATATTATGATCATCAATCACAAAGTCTAAGCAGATATCCTCAACACTGAACTGCTCCCTGCCATCCATGGCTAGATACCTTTCTACACTGCACACTGCTGCCACAGAGGCCAGGGTCTCATTGCTTCTTCACTGGATGAAAGGAACTCATTCTTCTGCTTCTTCCTCATCACCCACAGCAGCCTAATGTTGCCTCATTATCTACACAGTCACCTGCCTATAATTTAAAAGAAATTATAGTTCCCATCTTCTCAAACCTTTGCTTCCTTTTCATCTTTACACTTTGACAAATGTTCTTCTTGTTAGAGTTCTCTTTTTCCTCCATTTATATGAAGACTCCAGATGAAACAATATTTTTTTGGCTTTTTCTATTTTTGCCCCCATGAAAATATCAGTGCTCCCATTGTCATACCATCCTTTCAGCTTTGTTCTCAGCTCATTCAAAAGGCACTTGACTATGCCCCGTAATGTCTTATAGATGATTTGCACACACATATTCATAAACAACTCTTTCATTTATTTTGTCTCCAGGATATTTTGGCCTAGATACAAAGTTCCAGCCTTCAGTAGACATCTTCCTGGCTGTTCTTTTGTCATTAACATCTGTTGAGGATCCTTCATCATGACTCTCACCCTTCTGCTAACAGTGTCTCTCTTTTTCTTTAGGGATCGCCATATTTCATGCACTTCCCCATCTTTCAGATCTGATTAAAGAGTTGTATCCTCTCTCAGTCAATAAATAGTTTAGAATGTGTGTCAAAAGGTATCTTAAAATTGACATAAGGTAAGTAAAAATAATATGAATTATTTGGCTCACTCATACCTTTTGGAAAGACTGAATTGTGTTACTGAAGCAAATATCCCTGATACTATCTAAGTTTTTAGTCTTTTCAAAGCTCTTGGGGTTGGTCAATGAATGGTGATAAATTTCTTTGCTTAAGTTAAAGTTTTGTCTGTTGTTTGCAATCTTTCCAAATCTGACTAATAGAGTATTATATTCCCCAAATGAGAAGTTATCAGAGTACATGTGTACATATAGAATAACTATGTTTTCTTTTTCTGATACTGGTGTCCTATCCTAGAGTCTTAGCAGTGGAAATGTTTTATTTATTCTCATTAACCCATTATCAATGTAGGGTAGTCTCTAAGTTTTAAAGACTTAATGGACTCAGACAACTTTCTACTAACTAATACACCAAACAGCAGATGTGCAGGAATTGAGAGTTACAAAAAATAACCAGTGTCTCTAAAAGTGGGGTAGAGTCCTGGTGTTCCAACTAGCAAGCATGGAGACCAGAGAACCTGACACCAACACTAGAGCAGAGAGATAGGACACAAATCAGGAATGTGACCCACCAACTATTCTGATATATAACAAAGAGGGGCTTCATCTCCAGAAGAGGGTAATTTTCCTTCTCCTGGCTTCTATTGGTTGCCTATAATTCTTTGTCTAGTGGTGGGACTCTGAGAAAATTTTCTACTTCGATGACAGCATGTCTATCAAGAATGCCATCATCTTACTCTTACTTATGCAGCCATTTCTATGAAAGATTGTTTCACAGAAGACTTCCTGGTTCTGCCTCTTAGATGCCTTCTGCCCCCTCTTCCATAATGTTTTCTAGCCATGGATTCAAGAGTTGTCCTGTAGAATACTAATTGGGGATAGGCTCCCCATGATCTGTTGGTCTTTGCATTGTGCCCAGTTGTGGTTTTCTGTGATTATTTCCATCTGCTGTAAAGAAAAGCGCCTTTGATGAGGGGTGGTAGCTATATTTATCTGTGGCTATAAGATAAGATTTAGAATGTGATGAGGAATTGTTCTGGTCTAGAAAAGTGATAGTAGTAGATTCTTCCGCAAAGTTCATGATCTCACTAGCCTCAATAAATTTGCAAAATTTCAAGTACCAGACATGATATTCCTTCTTTTGCATGAGCCCTACATCTAGCTGTTATTACTTATCATGTAGATACCAATTTATTTTACATCTACGGATATCTTACTATGCTGATAGTTGTTGTGGTTCATGTGTGTTGCAGCTGAGTAAGACTGGTAATTGTATACCACTTTGGACAGCTTGCACAATATTTTCTGGTGGCATGGCAGCAATGCCAACTGAAATCAGAAACAAGATAGGGCTGCCCATGAGCCCCAATCCTTCTGAAAATAGTGATGTAAGTACTATCCAGGGCAATAACAGAAGGGAAGGATAATACAGGGATAAAAATAAGAAAAGGGAAAGGCCATATGGTCTATGTTTTCAGATTATATGGTTATATATATAATATTATAATTATACATATATAGTATTCCAAAAAATCCACCAGGAAACATCTAGAAACAGTCAACAATTTCAGCAGAGAAACAGGATACAAAAGCAATATACACAAAAAAATCATCAGCTTTTCATACACCACCAAAAAACAGAGATCATGGACACACTTTTATTTACAGTAAAATCAAAAATGTTAAAAAATATCTTGGAATAAAGCCAAACAAGGAGGTAAAAGACTTCTACAGTGAAAACTTCATATCTTTAAAGAAAAAAATCAAGACATCAGAAAATAGAAAGACATCCCATGTTTATGGAAGGATAAAATTAATATTATGAAAATGACCATCCTACCAAAAGTAATTTCCTGATTTAATGTAATCCAATCAAAATACCTATGACAGAAATAGGAAAATTTCCTAAAATGCATATGGAATCAAAAAAGACTCTGGGTAGCTAACAACACCAAGCAAATGAATCCTAGATAGATTGTTATACCAGTCTTCAGGATATATTATAGAGCTATCATAATAAAAACAGCATGGCACCAGCACAAAACAGACACTTCTACTATTAGTAGATGATAGAAGACTCAGACATAAGTACTCATGACTAAAGCTCTTTGATATTTGACAAAGAAGCAAAAACATATACTGGAGAGAAGACAGCATCTTCAGCAAATGGTTCTGGGGAAACTGGCTGCCTACATGAAGACGAATTAAATTAGACTTGTGTCCATCATCCTGCACAAAAATGAGATCTAAGTGGACCAAAGACATAAATTTGAAATCTGAAACACTAAAGCGCAAAGAAAACATAAGCAAAATCCTATTACGATATAGGCGTACGAAAGGATTTTCTAAACAGAACTCCATTTGGCCAGATATAAAAATAACACTTGACAACTGGTCCCTCTTGAAACTAGAACATTTCTGTGCAGCTTAGGAAACAGTCAACAAGGTGAAGTAGAAACACATAGAATGTTGGTGAGTTTTTGACAGCTATATTTCTAACCCAGAATTAATATCCAGAATATGCAATGATCTCAAAAAAAGCAGACACCCAAGGGAACTAATAATCCAATTTTTAAAAAAAGGAACTAGGGAACTAAACAGAGAGTTCTCAGTAGAAAAGATAGTTAAAAAAGAAAAAAACAGTAAAGATGTTCATCATCTTTAGTAATCCTGGAAATGCAAATGACAGCAACTATGGGATTTTATCTAACCCCAGTCAGAATGACTCAAACAACTGACAACAAACACTTTAAAGATTGTGGGGAGACTGGAGACTTCATTCACTTTTGGTAGGATGCAAATTGATGTAGTCACTCTGAAAATCAGTGTAAAGAAAAGTAAATCTACCGCCTGACCCAGCTACACCGCTCCTTGGCGCTCATGCTCACAGGTGTAACCTCCTCCTCCACAGACACTTGCTCAGCAGTGCCCACTGCCATCACATTCACAGTAGCCAGGAAATAGAAGCAACCTTGAAGTTGGTGAAGTGTCCTCCAACAGACAAACGGAACCCAAGACATTGCACCGCACTGGAGAAAGAACACCTACTGTCTGCTTCACCATTTTTAATCTGTCACTGAGACTCTAATCATGTAACCTCAGAAACCCATTTTAATCCATTGTCCATCTATTTCTATGATGTATTTTTTTTATTTCTTTCTTGATTATAATTCACGTGGATCCAAATTGCCTTCTGTCTCCCCACATAGGAATCAATGTGTTCTAAAACGTATCTGGGAAAGTCATACTCTTTTTATCTTATACCTTTTCATTAATAAAACATGAATTGCTCTGTGTGTGTGTGTGTGTGTGTGTGTGTGTGCGTGTGTGTGTGTGTGTGTGCGTGTGTACGCATGTACACATGTGTGGGCATGTGTGCTTTAACAGGACAAAAAGGACAAGAAAAAAATGAAGAGTGCTACAAAGATAAGTATATTAATTTACTTGACTAATATTTGAACTCCCACTATGACTTCCTGTTCACTTCCTGTTCATCCTGTCTGTTTTCAGTCTCACTTATCAAAATAGTTAAATCGTTAAAACTTACCATGTGCTGACAGTATGTTAAGCTTTGTACTGAGTGACTCACTGAAATTACCTCAGTCTTTCACATCTGCCCATAAGTCAGGGCCCCTTTCCTCATTTTATGTAGAATACAACTAAGACATCACAACATGAACCCCAATGAGACACAGGCCTGAGGGTAGCAGCTGAGCTGAATTTTTAAACTCTTTTCTAATTCAGAATAACAGCATATAGTCATTGCTTCATTAGGAGAATAGACCAGGAATTCTGGGGGTGATTGAGATGCAGTTTGAAGAAGAGGTATCAGCAAGAAGTATAGTCAGAAGCACCTACTATCTACCCTGAACATTTAGAAGCTTCCATAGCTCCTGGTATACAGAGCTCACTTCTCTGTCCCTTGGCTTGCAGCCCAGAGCTTCTGGCATAAATCACATTCTTACTCTTGAGAATTTACACATAGACTCTACAAGCTCCCTCTTCCCATCAAGTGGAGGGATGGCGTTGCCATCCCACAGTCGAAAACTCTGACCCAGAATTGTTCCTGTCTAAAAGAACTTCAGTGACAAAAATGTAGAACAGACTGAGGGAAAGGAGGTCCAGTGACAGCCCACCTGGGATCCGCCTCATGGGGAGACACCAAGGCCTTACACCATTACTGATGCTGTGGTGTACTTACAGACATGAGCCTAGCATGGAGGCCCTCTGAGAAGCCCAACAGGCAGCTGACTGAGACAGATGCAGGTATTTACACCCAACCAATGGACTGAAGTCAGGGACCTCTGTGGTTGAATTAGGGAAAGGCTGGAAGAAGCTGGGGGGAGGAGGGCGGCGACCCCAGAGGAAGACCAGCAGCCTCAACTAACCCTGAGAATCCTCAGACCCTGAGCCACTAATCAGGCATCATACACCAGCTGGAACGAGGCCCCCCCCACATAGACAGCAGAGGACTGCCTGGCCTGGCTCAGTGATGCCCCTAACCCTCAAGAAACTTGAGGCCCCAGGGAGTGGGGAGGCCTGGTTGGAGGTAGGGGTGGGGACATCCTCTTGGAGACAGGAGGGAGGAGGAATGAGATTAGGAACAGTGGGAGGGCGGACTAGGAGGGGGATAACGACTGTACTGTAAGTAAATAAATAAATAAATACAATATAATATTTTTTAATTTAAAAATTAAAATCAAAGGAATTCATACAGAAATTTACCCCACTACTCATTCTTTTTATGATTAAAAACTCTTTTAGTTTCTAGCTTTAATTGCCTTTTTTATTTCCTTAGAGTTTGTACTCTTCGAAACTTAACTACAGACTAATCTTTTTAGAATGTTTTAATAGTCATTGTCCTTAATAATCTTATTTGTTTAGAAATTTGGGTAATTGAATTTTAAAGGTATCTACTTTCTACACCATTTTCCTAAAAGTACTTCCATTTTCTCTCAGTGAAACGTGACTTAATTTCATTGAGATAATGAAGTAGATTGAGTACACGTGTTTAAATTTTATGCCTTTGTAAGACATATAATGTGAACTTTAGCATAATGTGGAGGAAGAATATTGCGAAGTATGACTGACTCCTCGTGTATCCTTCAGTTCTCAGTAAGGTTGAGGGGGCAGAGGCAGCTTGGACAGAGTGAGGCGAAGCTCATAATGTGAGGTAGGGCTGTATGAAGTCAGAAGGGAGCTGGTCTTTCATCATCTTTAGCAGGTCATTCCTTGGCTTTCCTCAGTAGTGACAGGAAGTGGCTGGAATGCATCACCCCAAAGAGATCTTTCTAGGGCTTGTATTCTGTATCGACTATGAGTTCGTGGCAGAGGGATACTGGAAGGTTTTGAGAAAGTCTTGTTAAAACGGTGTAGCAAATTATTAAAATATTGTTTTAATAATTAGTTATATTTATAAGCATAAATATAAAAACAATGTTTTGATGCTTTGCTATACCATTATACATTTACTATATAAATATATTATAGATTTGCTATGCAATTATATATATTATTTTGTATATATTTATAAATATTTATAAATCATTTATATTATATATATATAAAACACTGTAGTTTATATTTGTAATAATGTTTGCAGAAGAAATATTTAGCACATTCCCTTGCTGTGTGTAAGCTTGCCTCCCTCTCTCAGCCTCTGAGCCCCATCAAGACCTCCTTGGCATCCAAATGGCTACGTCAAAATAAAAGAACCCTTCTTAAACACAAAGGCTTTTATCAGTGTAGGACTGTATTTGTGTTCCAGGCTCAGGTACTTTGCAGGTCACTTAGTTGCCTGTGTGGCTTTGGGATGAACTTTGTCAGTTTTCATTTCTTTATACAAAAAAAGTAAATTACTAGTATGGAGTTAGAAACTGTTGTTACTTTTAGAAAAGTAAAATGTAATTCCACCCAGACAAAATTCCAGTTTGACGGTGGGTGGGATTGGGCATAAAGTCCCACCCTTGGCTAAGGAACTGCTGGGAACGGATAGCTACTGGGAGAGGATGAGTTAGTTTTCTCTAAGGGCGTGGCCCCAGGAGATCGACCACACTCCCAAGAGTCTATGTGCAGCACAAATTGGACACAACGAGCTTACCAAAAACTGAAGATACAGAGATGGCTTGCTATGGAAAGGGTGGATCTGGGAGGATCTGGGAAGAGGGTAAGTGTGATAAAAATACAATGTATTAAATTACCAAAGAATTAATAAAAATATTTAAAATTCCTTTGAAAATGAAACGCTGCAAGAGCCAATATATGCCTCATTAAATAGTGGGGAAGAAGTAACGCTAAGGTCATATGCCTTTAAAAGAACTTCCTAAAACAGAAAGTTGGGTCTCACAAAAACATCTTTAAAACATCACATGTTTTATAGGGTCAAAGGGATCATACATCTCAGGTAAACTATTGGCCACATGGATGTCAAAGAGGTTAAGTGGGAAGAGAAAGCGGAGGCCAGATATTTCGAGTCTGAACTAACACTGAACAACTCATCAGATTTACAAGGGGAGGGGATGCTAGTAAAAAGAGATCTTCATGTCACGCTCGCTGGATTCCCAGACTAGAGCCCTGTTTCTGAGTCAGAACGAAACATCAGCATTTTGAAATGCAATTGCTCAATAGAGCCATGTGTGATTCTGATGATTCGAATTCACCCTTGAACTCGGTGGCATCCTGACCTTGTCTCAGGAAGACTCGTTTGTGGCTGGAAGCTGGTGAGCAAGTTCAAGGCTTAAAGGCTTAAGGATGAAACATAGTGGCTCCAGCAACAAGTTTGGAACACTCTATGAACTGTTTGGGAAACAAGATAATCTCACAAAATTGCCCTGTCTGGTGGCTACATTCCTGAGGCAAAGCAAACAAAGAAAGCACAGAAGTATGCCTGTAGGAAATTAAAGGTGGTTTACAACTAGCTGGATGATGATCATGACGGTGATGGTGGTGGTGGTGATAATTTCTTGAGTATTGTAGGGAGAAAGAATGTGTTTGGGTTCTAGAACGTAATGTTCTCACTCCTGCTTCCAATTTTGGTAGAGTCCTCTAACCTCAAGAGAGAAAATTCGTGGGATAGTTGTTTCACTTTGAGTCCACATCCTTTTGAGATAGTTGAAGGGTACCCAGTTTATACTTGAAGTTGGTACGGGTATTCAAGATATCAGGCAAGCAAGACAATACCGAATGGTGTGTGAATTTTAGAGGAGTAAATTGCAGTGGATAGACCAGCATGGTGAATAATTGGATAAGATAAAGTAAAGAAGAAAGAGAGTTAGAGGTAAATCTTACACTGAGAATATTGAGCCAGAAATCAGTGTAGCATAAACTATCTGGGCAGGAAAATAATAAAAAGGCTGCAGAGATATTAAGTCAGGATTGGGATAGGATGATAGTAGAAGTTGAATTGAAATGATAGCATTGTAAGGTTAGGACTTAACTGAAAGGAAAGAAAAGGCTTCATTGTTTGTCTTGCTTTGTTTTCACTTGTTGGGGTGGAATATAGTAACTTTTTCTTTAGAAACACAACTTCAGTGCAAGAAGGAAATTTAATCAGTTTTACTAGAAAACTAGTGGGCTGGAGGCTATTTCAAAACATGCTATATCACTTAAAGTCAGTAGCCTGTACCCAAAACTAGGGAGACAACATAGTCAAAGAGAAGAGGCCAGATTCAAATTGTATGCGGAGATAGAATAGCACGTATGACTTAACACAGGCCATGTGTAAGGATTCTGCCTGGGGTAGCAGAGAGAACTGGCGATGTCCTTGTTCCCAGCTCTGATGATACAGTAGATGGTGGTACTGATATGAATAAACTGTATTTCATGTTATACAAGTGTTCATTTTTACCTGCTGCCTTGGAAAAGACAGCATGTAAGAGCGAGTCACAAGGAGCTGTGAGACCAGAGAAAGACAAACAGGTCTAGCATCGCACAAACTGCAGCTTACTGTGGATTTATGAGCAAAAGTATGTCCTAGGGAACAGCAAGAGAGGTAGATTTCTGGAACAGAAAGTTATGGGGGCAATGACTCATATACTAGGCTGAGAAGATTGGCTATGAGTGGATGACTTGGCGTTTCTCAATAATTAGCATGTTTAGTGTCAGCTAAGAAGAAGCAAAGGGCGGCAACAGTGCCTGGTCCATCACGTCACACAACTGTCTTCATGAGTTTGTACGACCAAGGTGGTTGTATTCACATCAAGGTGGGTCCCTCATACATGTTTCTGTTTATATACTAAAAAGAGAAAATAATTCAGCTGATGTGTGCTATGTGGGGAAAGGAGGTTTTCTTTTGGGAGATAAAATGGCATCTGGTTTTCCCCATCCCCGGGGTAGAAGCTACCTAGCTATTCATAGCAATCTGGTACCACCAGTGTCTTCTGGGTGCAGCTAGAATATACATCCTAGCTTCTTATTCAGGAAGATATAGCCATGTGGTTGAGTTCTAGCTTATACATTTTATCTCATACTCTTTCTAGTGCCAGTAGAAACCCCTCCGAACCTTAGGTATAAGATAAAAGAATTCTAGTCACCTGCATTCCTCACGCAGTATGCAGAGGAGCCTTTCACCTGATCAGTATTGTTACACAGGTAAAACTAGGCATGAGCTGGGAGCTGTTAGAGGCATCACTGTCTCACGTTATAGTCTTCTGTTCATTTGTCATTTGAGTGCCTGTTTATTACATGGTACTAATTATTTTCCTGCTATACTTTAGGTTCTGGGAGTGTAATTTAGAGAAAAAATATATATAAACTTTTGACCTCCAGGAGCTTTTACTTGAGGGAAAAGCACAGATTTGGTGCTGCTTGATATAGCTTGATGTAGCCTTTAATTACATGAAAATAAAACCTTTAACTTTGAACTCTTGCTTCCTATAAACATTGGATATAAAGCCCATGGTCGAGTCAATGCTCACCATTAGCTATGAATATCACAGTGCAAATGGCTGTAGAGGATAGGAACCTGGCCTTGAATTTTCATCAGTTAGAATTTTGTCCCCAAATCATTATGTTCCTAAGAATGATGTCATTGGAAGACTGTGCAGGACCTGCTGCTCTCTGGGAGAGTGTTGTAGAAGAATCTTTCCTTGTTGGATGGTGTCAAAAAAACTCTTGCAAGAACTGATAGATTGGAGAAGAGGATTCGATTTAAATGAGAATAAAAGATTAATCAAGTAGAAAGAGTAATGGATGGGGCAGGTTGAAGGCTTGGGAGTTATGAGTAGAGACAGAGTCGTGCCCAAGACATCTTGGAAAAATAGATGTAGTTTATCCCTGTGACACAACAATCTGTGGAGGGGTGGGGCTAGCTGCATTACAGATCTTAGGAGAATATAATATGTCAAGAGATTCACAGCGTGAGCATGGCCTCTTCTAGATATTTGATCAGAAGACATCATCTTTGCAGGAAAAATAGGTAGGCCAAAGGTCATGAAATGTTGGAGGGCCACTGTCACAAAGCAACCTTTCTCTTGGGATCCTTAGACACCTGTAGCAAATGTACTGAAAGTATAACATGGGAGGTCTTATATCTTATCAAAGTCACATTAGACTACCCAAGGGAGCCTGGCAGATGAGATGTGTATACTTAGATTCTGAGGACCACACTCTTCCCTTATTGTTTCTGAAAAGTGTCCATTGCCCTGTCTTACTTCCAGGTTGCCCTCTCTGCTTTGTGCCTGTGGTTGAGATGTGGTCTCTCAACTTTCTACTACGGTAGCCATGTCTGCCACATGCCACCATGCCTTATTATCAAGATGAATTTTTTTTATTATCCTTGCTTATTATTTATTTTTAATTCCTTTACATTAAGTTTAAATCTCACATTGAACTTAAAATTGTACATAGAAAAGGATAACATTTATAGCTTGCATGCTGTATAATGCATGGTTAGGTTTCAAGATATTTCGTTCCTCAAACATTCATGTTTGGAATTTGGTAGCTTGATCTTGTACTGGTTTCATCCATTGTAGTCACAGTCATATAGGTTCATAATTCAACAGTGCCTTAATGTTGGGCAAATACTATTTTATAGCAGATACCTAGTCTTTCAGGATCAGTTAATATTTCTGTCCCAGTTTCAATGATAACTGAGCCAAGAATTGGATGTCTGATATAGATGTTCCACTTGGAGCTGAGGTTTCCAGAATCTTTCCAGGTTTTCCACACTACGGGCAGTTGTGGATGTGTGTACTAACCACCAAGAATTGCACGAAGAAGCTTATCTGGTGAGGGTTAGAGACACACTTAACTATGTATGTAAAGACAAGAACTCATGGAAAACATCATTACTGTGGACACTTGGCAGAATAATAGCACTAAATTCTCTCCTCAGTCCTATGATCTAGCCAACCAGGGACTTTCTTGTCTAGTTAACATTAGTTTTATTTTTATTTTTATTTTTTTTTTGTTTTTCCTTGTTGAGAGAGATTTAAATCGAATCAGAAAGTGGTTGGTTAGTTCCATAATGTTACTATTGCATCAGTGGACAGATTTCTACCAGTCCAGGGGTTATTATTGCTACCAGGTTCATAACAGAGTAAGACTGTTACTGACTTTCCTTCCCTGCTAGTGTGCATAGGACATTCTGGCATTATGGATTTTTTTTCCATTATGGAAGAAACTACCAGCTTAATTTCTTCTGGTCTTATGTCTCAGCACTTGCGACATGTATATCAGGTTCTAGATAGTAAACAAAAGCAACAACAGTAGCCTATAATATTTTAATGCATCTATGGGATGTCATTTACCAACAATCCGTATTACTTTTTTTTTTTTATTGACTTGAGTATTTCTTATTTACATTTCGAGTGTTATTCCCTTTCCCGGTTTCCAGGCAAACATCCCCCTAATCCCTTCCCTCCCCTTCTTTATGGGTGTTCCCCTCCCTATCCTCCCCCCATTGCCGCCCTCCCCCCAACAATCTAGTTCACTGGGGGTTCAGTCTTAGCAGGACCAAGGACTTCCCCTTCCACTGGTGCTCTTACTAGGATATTCAATGCTACCTATGAGGTCAGAGTCCAGGGTCAGCCCATGTATAGTCTTCAGGTAGTGGCTTAGTCCCTGGAAGCTCTGGTTGCTTGACATTGTTGTTCATAGGGGGTCTCAAGCCCCTTTGAGCTCTTCCAGTTCTTTCTCTGATTCCTTCAACGGGGGTCCTATTCTCAGTTCAGTGGTTTGCTGCAGGCATTCGCCTCTGTATTCGCTGTATTCTGGCTGTGTCTCTCAGGATCGATCTACACCCGGGTCCTGTCGGTCTGCACTTCTTTGCTTCATCCATCTTGTCTAATTGGGTGGCTGTATATGTATGGGCCACATGTGGGGCAGGCTGTGAATGGGTGTTCCTTCAGTCTCTGTTTTAATCTTTGCCTCTCTATTCCCTGCCAAGGGTATTCTTGTTCCCTTTAAAGAAGGAGGACATTCACATTTTGATCATCCGTCTTGAGTTTCATGTGTTCTAGGCATCTAGGGTAATTCAAGCATTTGGGCCAATAGCCACTTATCAATGAGTGCATACCATGTGTGATTTTCTGTGATTGGGTTAGCTCACTCAGGATGATATTTTCCAGTTCCAACCATTTGCCTACGAATTTCATAAAGTCATTGTTTTGATAGCTGAGTAATATTCCATTGTGTAGATGTACCACATTTTCTGTATCCATTCCTCTGTTGAAGGGCATCTGGGTTCTTTCCAGCTTCTGGCTATTATAAATAAGGCTACGATGAACATAGTGGAGCACGTGTCTTTTTTTATATGTTGGGGCATCTTTTGGGTATATGCCTAAGAGAGGTATAGCTGGATCCTCAGGCAGTTCAATGTCCAATTTTCTGAGAACTTCCAGACTGATTTCCAGAATGGTTGTACCAGTCTGCAATCCCACCAACAATGGAGGAGTGTTCCTTTTCTCCACATCCTTGCCAGCATCTGCTGTCACCTGAGTTTTTGATCTTAGCCATTCTCACTGGTGTGAGGTGAAATCTCAGGGTTGTTTTGATTTGCATTTCCCTGATGACTAAAGATGTTGAACATTTCTTTAGGTGTTTCTCAGCCATTCGGCATTCCTCAGCTGTGAATTCTTTGTTTAGCTCTGAACCCCATTTTTAAATAGGGTTATTTGTCTCCCTGTGGTCTAACTTCTTGAGTTCTTTGTATATTTTGGATATAAGGCCTCTATCTGTTGTAGGATTGGTAAAGATCTTTTCCCAATCTGTTGGTTGTCGTTTTGTCCTAACCACAGTGTCCTTTGCCTTACAGAAGCTTTGCAGTTTTTGAGATCCCCATTTGTCGATTCTTGATCTTAGAGCATAAGCCATTGGTGTTTTGTTCAGGAAATTTTTTTCCAGTGCCCATGTGTTCCAGATGCTGCCTAGTTT
>NC_046161.1:45970049-45987101 GCF_011064425.1 Rattus rattus
TTAAATAAATTTTTAATTATAATCACCTCATTTACATCTGCGTCCATTTCTTTAATAAGTTACTTAAGCAAAGCCTTACCCTCCAGCTGTTTTTGAAGGCTCACTCCTACAATCCCAGCACTTGGGAGGTATAAACAGGGCATTAGGAGTTCAATGTCATGCTCAGCTACATAACAAATTCAAGGCCAACCTAGATTACATAAATCCTTGACAAAAAGGAAGAAGGAAGAAGGAAAAGGAGGAGGAGGAGGAGGAGGAGGAGGAGGAGGAGGAGGAGGAGGAGGAGGAGAAGGAAGAAGAGGAGGAAGAAGAGGAGGAGGAGGAAGAGGAAGAAGAGGAGGAGAAGCAGAAGCAGAAGCAGAAGCAGAAGCAGCAGTAAAAGACAAGCAGACATCCTTTCTCATTGATGGAAATACTAGACATTGAAGAAAAAAAAAAAGACTTACAGAATTCATGTTCTTTTCCTTCTAACTTACTTTTTTAATGTGGATGCTAGGTTGCAAAAAAATGCACTTGATAAAACTGCATATAAACTGATTCTGAACAATTGTTATATTATAATTTTCATCCTCTACATATCAGTAAGAATTTTTAAGTATCTGAAAATATTGTTAGAAAATTGTTAGGATGAAATGACAGATAAATAAAACCAGTTCTGTAAAGTATGAGGTTGTAATAAAGATGAACAATACCTAAATTTATACTTTTTAATATATCAATACAGGATTCCGATAAGTTGTTCTTACCCAGTCAGCAGCACTCACATTTGAAATATCTGAAGGGTCCGTTGTCTCAGTCACCATTCCTACTGTGTCTGCTGGAACTCTGTCTTTGTCTGTTGGCAAAGCTCTGGTTGGTGGAGTAACAGCAACACATACTGCATCACTGTGAATAGCTGGTATCTCAGAAGTATGCACTGAATTGTCTTGACCACTACCAGAATTCTTGACATCATCCAAAATACTCACTGTGAACTAAAAACACATGCTTTTAGAATGAGCCAGGGATGAATTTCAAATGGAACAAATATTACATTCTGAAAGAGCTAGTTCTCAATAACCTATCAAGTGAAGCAGCACTCACCTGTCTAACAGAAAACTTCAATCAATCTCCCCCCAACTTTCCCTCCTCCCTCGTGTGTGTGTGTGTGTGTGTGTGTGTGTGTGAAGCACAGTGGAGGAAAAGAAATCATACAGCTACAGAATCTTTATCCACATGCCTACTATGTGTTGAGCATCATCTTTGGTATTCTCGGGGAGTGATGCTTTACAAATTGCAACATTTCCTTTCAGTAGCGTGGCCTTTATTTCTTTTTAACGTTTATTTACTATTCATGAGTACAGATGTACACACGTCAGTGAGACCGTGACCAGAAGACAGCCTGTAGGAATGAACGCTCTACTTGCACGATGTGGGTTGGTACTAAAGTCAGGCCACTGGACTTGGCAGCCTTTACTTGGGGATCATCTCACCAGCCCCAGTAAGCTGGTTCTCGGTCAGCATTTCATATCTCCCACTAGGAACCTAGTCACGTACATAATACCGACCATTGTACGCATTTGATCGAAGGTACTAGGCAGTCTTTTGTGAACTATCTAACATCAAATGGGGAGAGGCAGCATCCTGAAAATATCTTAAAAAACATTTCTTACTACAATTTATTTTGAGAAAGTTTACTCAAAATTATCACTGTGTCCTCTTTAAAACACAACCTCATAAATTTTTGAAAAATTAAAAAAGACATCCTGCAGTAGTCTCAGAGGACAAGAGGTTGAGTTAACATGAGACACTAACAACCATGGAATTTCCTCATGCACTTTATAGACTTTGGATTTAAATGCCCCCCCCATTGTTCATTCAAGAATAATTCACAGGGCTGGAAAGATGGCTCAGCAGTTAAGAGCACCGACTGCTCTTCCAGAGGTCCTGAGTTCAATTCCTAGCAACCACATGGTGGCTCACAACTATCTGTAATGGGATCCGATGCCCTCTTCTGGTGTGTCTGAAGACAGCTACGGTATACTTATACATAAAATAAATAAATAAATCTTTTAAAAAATGAATAATTCACATATGATGAACAGAAATGCAAAAATAGAAAAAGTTAGTAACATTGGCTTAGACCACCTACATATCCATTTTTAAATCCAATTTAATAAATATAAGCAAGTATATTTTCACATTCCAACCAAATAAAAAATGGCGCTTTGTGTTCCAATTATACTTCAGGTCAAAGAACTCAAACCTAAAGCTGTGGATTTAATGCTCATATAACTTCTAATAAACACTGGTAAACACTGCAGTGGACAGAAAGCTCTGAGTTTGATGAACTGTTTCTACAAATACTAAACTTGGCCAAGTATCACAAACTACTCTAAAAATCCTACTACTGGTCATAACTTCGCATCCAACGTGTTGATTTTAACATAAACATCATTTAAATTGGCTCACGTCATCAACATCATTAACCTGTCAGTCATTGTGGTTTATTATCTCCTTGACAATATTTACATTGGCATTACCGATGCTAATAAACAGTTGGCTGTTTATTAGAAACTCAGTAACATTTATCAAAGAAATCAAATCTAAACCATAAAATAAAGTTGAGAAAAGTTATAAACACCTTAATACCATTTTCAGAGTGACAGTGAAGAATATGAATACTGTTATCACTTTGACTTCTATCAGAACTAAGCTCTCACACTGAAACTTTACAGCAAATATTTAAATACTCAAAAATTCTTTATGTGGAATATTCTTTAAACCTCAAAATTCAAATGTGATTATTTATTTCAATACACAAAAACATCATTAATTTTAGTACCAGGTTATAGTTTTAAGTAAGACACATCAGTAAAATTTCTGATGGTAGGAAAAATTAAAAAGTGACTTCTTTTCCCATGTGGTGGAATCCTGGCACTGGAGAGTAGAGGCGGGAAGAGCTGGAGGACCACAGGTCACGGTGTTAGAGTTTATCCTAAAGCAAAAAGAGATGGGTGTGGTGCTGCACACCTGTGGTCCCAGCACTCAGAGACGACAAAGGCAAATGAACCTCTGTGAGTTCCAGGGTAGCCTGGCCCACATAGAATGTTCCAGGCCCACCAGGACTATAAAGTGACACAGGAGCTTGGTATGGCTGTTTCCTGACAGGTTCTACCAGCACCTGACCAATACAGATATAGATACTTATAGCCAACCATCGGGCTGAGAGCCCAGCGATACCAATGGAAGAGCTAGGGGAAGGACTGAAGGAGCTGAACAGGACTGCAACCACATAGGAAGAACAATATCAACTATCTGGACCACCCAGAGCACCCAGGAACTAAACCATCAACCAAAGAGTTGAGTCATGGAGGGAGCCATGGCTCCAGATAAGGCATGTAGAGGATGGCCTTATCTAGCATCAATGGGAGGGGAAACCCTTGGTCCTGCGGAGGCTTGATGCCCCAGCATAGGAATATGCCACAGTGCTGAGGCAGGAGTAGTTAAGTGGCTAGAGGAACATCCTCATATAGGCAAAGGGGAGGGAGGATTGGGGGGTTGTGGGGGGGATTTGTGGAGGGTTATGGGGAAGGGGGATATCATTTGAAATGTAAAAGAATAAAATGATTAACAAAAAGTATACACACACACATTTGCCAATATTTATATATATTATAAATATATATATATATATATATATTTCTGTTGCTTAGGTTCCTTTGCTTGCCTGTCACCATCTGGTTATCTCTGGTGTTAGTTGGTCTTGCTGTCTCTAACAGTGGCTTGACCCTCCTATAACCCTGTGTATCAGCACTCCTGGAGACTGGCTTCCTCCCAGCGAGATGTGGGTACAGAGAGCTGTGGGACCAGGTCAGCTCCTGGAACAGGCAGAAAACTGGAAGGATCCTGTCCTAGACTGCCCCTTGGTTCCTGTGTCCAGAGTGCTCTAGGCTGGTTCTTCTTGGGCCAGGAATATAAGCAGAAGTGGTGGTCTCCCCTGTGCTTTCAGGATTGTCTGCACTTCTGAGAGTCCCATTTTCTCTCCATGGGATCTGGGCACAGATTGCTGTGGGACCAGGTCAGCTCAGGGAACAGGTGGAAACCAGAAGGTTCCTGTCCCAGACTGTTTCTGGGTTCCTGTGTTCTGAGGGCTCCAAGCAGGTCTTACCTCTGCTCTCATGTGTATCTGCGCTCCAGGAGACTGGCTTTCAGCCTTATTTTAGCCTTTCGAAGGTTAACATTGTAGTTATGTCCTACTGTGCCTGACTGCTTTTGTTGTTTGATTTTTGATTCAGTTTACCGTGTAACCCAAGCTGACCTCAAACTCGTGATCATCTTTTTAGCTTCTAGAGTTCTGGGACTGCAAGGATATGTTACCATGCATGGCCCTACTGATCATCTTGGTAGATTCAGTAATGTGATTTTCTGATTTAGAATCATATCTAGCATCTTGTGGTAGTGTTTGTCATTTGGGACAGTTCCTCATCTGTCTTACTTCTGTCCTTCATGTGTCTGGAAGAAGTCATTGCAGCTTTGGTTTTGTTTTGTTTCATAAACAATGTTCTTTGTTTATTCATTTTTTTTTGTCTGGAGTTCAATTTTTTTTCATCTCTTTGTGTCAGAAATAAAGTGATTATAATTAATGCCACAATGATTGTAATTTGACAAGGTGTTATTAATCAGCTCAGATGGTGTTCTTTTTTTTTCATTTATGGTTTAGTATCATTAGAAAATGACATTGAGATATGTTTCTGTTTTAACTGTCTACAATGGGGAATTTTAGATATATTTTTTGAAGTTAAGGTTCCCAGCATTTTTTTACTTTGACATAGGAACTGAAATGCTTTTTAGATAAAATTTATAAGTATTTTGTATAAAATTTCTCATTCATTTGTTAGAATTGTTATGTAAAATGAACAATGACATATTCTTTGTTATCAGAAGAAAGGATCTAAATAAAATAAGTCATTTATAAAATAGTAGTAATATTTTTCAGTTTAGAATGATATTTACTGTTCAAATTAATCTTTATCCAAAAAAATATTTTCCCATTGGAAATAATTCTTACCTGATCTTGCAATTTTCTTTTTATTTTTTCTGTATTGGTGAATGAACCTAGGTGTTATACACATGCCAGGCAAGTGCTCTACCACTGAGCTACATTTTGTTTTTAACTTTTTCTTTTGAGATCGGAGGCTACTGAGGGGCTCAGGTGGACCTTGACTTCACTTTGCAGCCCAGGCTGATTTTGAACTTGTGATCCTCTTCTCCGCCTGCAGAGTACCTGAAGCCACATGTGTGCACTGACAAGCTTATCCATGACAAGGCTCTAATATTACAGTATTCTTTACTGTTTGTGTTTTATGTCTTTGTGAGATTGTAAACTTTTTGAGGTGATACCTTACATAGTGTTCTAATTTGAGACACATTTAAGACCCCTAGAGATGTAGAAAACAGGAAGTTTATACATATATGTATATATACATATACACATATATACATATATTTATGCGTGTATATATATACATTATATATATAAATATATAATATAGATAAATATTGGCATCATCAGAGCCCAGTTTTCCCAACAAAACAAATACTGGATACCCCAACACACTGGAAAAGCAAGATTTGGATTTAAAAATCACATCTCATGATGATGATAGAGGAATTTAAGAAGGACATAAATAACTCCCTTAAAGAAATACAGGACAATACAAGTAAGCAAGTAGAAGCCCTTAAAGAGGTAACACAAAAATCCCTTAAAGAATTACAGGAAAACACAACCAAACAGGTGAAGCAATTGAACAAAACTATCCAGGATCTAAAAATGGAAATAGAAACAATAAAGAAATCACAAAGGGAGACAACACTGGAGATAGAAAACCTAGGAAAGAGATCAGGAGTCATAGATGCAAGCATCATGAACAGAATACAAGATATTGAAGAGAAAATCTCAGGGGCAGAATATGGGTTTTCTATGGTAATAGAAAACATTGACACAACAGTCAAAGGATATGTAAAATGCAGAAAGCTTCTAACCCAACACATCTAGTAAATGCAGGACACAATGAGAAGATCAAACCTAAGGATAATAGGTATAAAAGAGAGTGAAGATTCTCAATTTAAAGGGCCAGTAAATACCTTCAACAAAATTACAGAAGAAACCTTCCCTAACCTAAAGAAAGACATGCCCATAAACGTACAAGAAGCCTACAGAACTCCAAATAGAGTGGACCAGAAAAGAAATTCCTCCCATCACATAATACTTAAAACAAAGAGAATATTGAAAGCAGTACGGGAAAAAGGTGAAGTAACATATAAAGGCAGACCTATCAGAATTACACCAGACTTCTCGGCAAAGACTATGAAAGCCAGAAGATCCTGGACAGATGTCATACAGACTCTAACAGAACACAAATGGCAGCCCAGGTTATTCTATCCAGCAAAACCCTCAATTAACATAGATGGAGAAACCAAGATATTCCATGACAAAATCAAATTCACACAATATCTTTTCACAAATCCAGCCCTACAAAGGGTAACAGATGGAAAAACTCCAACACAAGGAGGAAAACTCTGCCCTAGAAAAAGCAAGAAAGTGATATTCTTGCAACAAACCCAAAAGAAGAGAGCCACACAAACATAATTCCACCTCTCACAACAAAAATAACAAGAAACAACAATCACTATTCCTTAAAATCTCTTAACATCAATAAACTCAATTCCCTAATAACAAGACATGGACTAACAGACTGGATACATAAAGAGGACCCAGCAATGAAGACACTACAATGACAAAGAGAGACACTACCTCAGAGTAAAAGGCTGGAAAACAATTTTCCAAGCAAATGGTCCCAGGAAACAAGCTGGAGTAGCCATTCTAATATCAAATAAAATCTACTATCTACCAAAAGTTATCAAAATAGATAAGAACACTTCATATTCATCAAAGGAAAAATCCACCAAGATGAACTCTCAATCCTGAATATCTATGCTCCAAATGGAAGGGCACCTACAGTCATAAAAGAAACCTTACTAAAGCTCAAAGCACACATTGCACCTCACACAATAATAGTGGGAGACTTCAACGGCCCACTCTCAGCAATAGACAGATCATGGAAACAGAAATTAAACAGAGACACAGACAAACTAACAGAAGTTATGAAACAAATGGATTTAGCAGATATCTATAGAACATTTTAGCCTAAAACAAAAGAATATACTTTCTCCTCAGCATATCATGGTACCATCTCTAAAATTAATCATATAATCAGTCACAAAACAGGCCTCAGCAGATACAAGGAGATTGAAATAATCCCATGCATTCTATCAGGCCACCGTGGACTAAGGCTGGTCTTCGATAACAACAAAAATCCCACATACACGTGGACGTTGAACGATGGACTCAATGATAACTTGGTCAAGGAAGAAATAAAGAAATTAAAGACTTTTTAGAATTTAATGGGGATGAACGCACAACATACCCAAACTTATGTGACACAATGAAAGCAGTGCTAAGAGGAAAACTCATAGCTCTGAGTGCCTCCAAAAAGAAACAGGAGAGAGCACACATCAGCAGCTTGACAGCCCACCTAAAAGTTCTAGAACAAAATGAAGTAAATACACCCAAGATGAGTAGATGCCAGGAAATAATCAAACTCAGGACTGAAATCAACCAAGTAGAAACAAAAAGGACTATATAAAGAATGAAAAAACCAGGAGCTGGTTCTTTGAGAAAAATCAACAAGATAGATAAACCCTTAGCCAGACTACCCAGAGGGTACAGAGAGTATACAAATTAACAAAATCAGAAATGAAAAGAGAGAAATGAAAAGAATCTGAGGAAATTAAAAAAAAATCATCAGATCCTACTACAAAAAGCCTACACTCAACAAAACTGGAAAATCTGAATGAAATGTACAATTTTCTAGACAGATAACAGGTACCAAAGTTAAATCAGGAACAGATAAACCATTTAAACAACCCCATAACTCCTAAAGAAACAAAAGCAGTCATTAAAAGACTCCCAACCAAAAAAAGCCCAGGACCAGATGGGTTTAATGCAGAATTCTGTCAGACCTTCCTAGAGAACCTAATGCCAATACTGTCCGAACTATTCCACAAAATAAAAACATACAGAGCACTACCCAATTCTTTCTATGAAGCCACAATTATGCTTATAACTAAACCACACAAAAACCCAACAAAGAAAGAAAACTTCAGACCAATTTCCCTTACTAATATCAACACAAACATACTCAATAAAATTCTCTCAAACCGAATCCAAGAACACATCAAAACAATCATCTATCATGATCAAGTAGGCTTCATCCCAGGTATCCAGGGATGGCTCAAAATATGGAAATTCATCAACGTAATCCACTATATAAACAAACTCAAAGAAAAAAATTGATCATCTCATTAATTGCTGAGAAAGCATTTGACAAAATTCAACACCCCTTCTTGTTAAAAGTCTTAGAAAGATCAGGAATTCAAGGCCCATACCTAAACATAGTAAAAGAAATATACAGCAAACCAATAGCCAACATCAAACTAAATGGAGAGAAACTTGAAGCAATTCCAGTAAAATCAGGCCCTAGACAAGGCTGTTCACTCTCTCCCTACTTATTCAATATAGTACTCAAAGTCTAGCCAGAGCAATCAGACAACAGAAGGAGGTAAAAGGGATACAAAGTGGGAAGGAAGACGTCAACATATCACTATTTGCAGATTATATGATAGCATACTTAAGACACCAAAAAAATTCCACCAGAGAAATTCTAAACCTGATAAAACAACTTCAGCAAAGTGGCTGGCTATAAAATTAACTCAAACAAATCAGTAGCCTTCCTCTACTCAAAGGATAAACAGGCTGAGAAAAAAATTAGGGAAATGACACCCTTCACAATAGTGACAAATAATATAAAATACCTCGCTGTGACTCTAACCAAGCAAGTGAAAGATCTGTATGACAAGAACTTCAAGTTTCTAAACAAAGAAATTAAAGATCTGCGAAGATGCAAAGATCTCCCATGCTCATGGATTGGCAGAATTAATATTGTAAAAATAGCCATTTTACCCAAAGCAATCTATAGAATCAAATCAATCCCCATCAAAATTCCAACTCAATTCTTCATAGAGTTAGAAAGAGCAATTTTCAAATTCATTTGGAATAACATAAAACCCAGGATAGCGAAAACTATACTCAACAATAAAAGAACTTCTGGGGGAATCACCATCTGTGACTTCAAGCAGTATTACAGAGCAATGGTCATAAAAACTGTATGGTATTGGTACAGAGACAGGCAGGTGGATCAATGGACTAAAATTGAAGAACCAGAAATGAACCCACACACCTATGGTCACTTGATGTTTGACAAAGGAGCTAAAACCATACAGTGGAAAAAAAGATAGCATTTTTTTCTTCCATTTTTATTAAATTTGGTATTTCTTATTTACATTTCAAATGTTATTCCCTTTTCTAGTTTCCTGTCCATCAGTCCCCTAATCCCCCCTCCCCTTCTATATGGGTGTTCCTCTCCCCATCCACCCCCCATTACCACCACCCCCAACAATTCTGGTATTGGTTCAACTGGAGGTCAGCACGTAGAAGAAAGCAAATCAATCCATTCTTAAGTAGGGAAGAGCCTCAAACATATGAGCACTGAGGAAAATTTCCTGAATAGAACACCAATGGCTAATGTTCTAAGATCAAAAATTGATCAATGGGACCTCAGAAGGTTGCAAAGGACAAAGGACACTATCATTAGGACGAAATGGCTACTAACCGATTGGGAAAAGATCTTTACAAATCCTATATCCGATTGAGGACTAATATCCAACATATGCAAAGAACTCAAGAAGTTAGACTTCAGAGAACCAAATAACCCTATTTAAAAATGGGGTACAGAACTAAACAAAGACTTCTCAGCTGATGAATAACAAATGGCTGAGAAGCACCTAAGGAAATGTTCAACATCCTTAGTCATCAGGGAAATGCTAATCAAACCAACCCTGAGATTCCACCTCATATCAGTCAGAAATGGCTAAGATAAAAAAACTCATACAACAGATACTGGTGAGGATGTAGAGAAAGAGGAACACTCCTCCACTGTTGGTGGGATTGCAAGCTGGTACAACCACTCTGGAAATCAGTATGGAGGTTCCTCAGAAAGTTGGACATTGAACTGCCTGAGGATGCAGCTATACCTCTCTTGGGCATACACCCAAAAGATGCTCCAACGTACAACAAAGACACATGCTCCACTATGTTCATAGCAGCCTTATTTATAATAGCCAGAAGCTGGAAAGAACCCAGATGCCCTTCAACAGAGGAATGGATACCGCAAATGTGGTACATCTACACAATGGAGTACTACTCAGCTATCAAAAACAATGACTTTACGAAATTCATAGGCAAATGGATGAAACTAGAAAATATAATTCTGAGTGAGGTAGCCCAATCACAAAACCACACAAGGTATGCACTCACTGATAAGTGGATATTAGCCCAAAAGCTCAGATTACCCAAGATACAATCCACAGACCACATGAAACTCAAGAAGAAGGATGACTAAAGTGGCAATGCTTCAGTCCTTCTTAGAAGGGGGAACAAAAATATTCACAAGAGGCGATATGGAAACAACGTTTGAAACAGAGACTGAAGGAATGGCCATTCAGAGCCTGCCCCACCTGGGGATCTAGCCCATATACATACAGCTATCAAATCCAGACAATATTGCTGATGCCAAGAAGTACATGCTGACAGGAGCCTGATATAATTGTCTCCTGAGAGGCTCTGCCAGGGCATGACAAATACAGAGGTGAATGCTGACAGCCAACCACTGAACTGAGAACAGGGTCCCCATTCAAGGAGTTAGAAAACAGATTGAAGGAGCTGAAGGGGTTTATAACCCTATAAGAAGAAAAATGCCAACCAACCAGAGCTCCCAGGGACTAAACCACCATCCAAAGAGTACACATGGACAGTCCCATGGCTCCAGCTGCATATGTAGCACAGGATGCCCTTGTTGGGCACCGATGGGAGGAGACGCTCTTGGTTTTTCCAAGGCTGGACCCCCCTGGGTAGGGGAATGTCAGGGCAGGGAGTTGGGAAGGGGTTGGTGGTTGGGTGAGGGAACACCCCTTATAGAAGAAGGGGGAGGGGGTGGGAGAGGAGGTTTATGGATGGGAAACCAGGAAAGGGGATAACATTTGAAAAGTAAATTTATAAAATCTAATAAAAAATGTTAAATAAATAAATAAATAAGGCTAAAGCAAGAGAACAGTTAACTGGTTATAGGACAACTGGGCTACATAGTAAGGCCCCATCTTCAACCATAAACAAAGGGATTTGCAAAATGGCTCAGTGGATAAAATGCGAAGCCTAATGACCTGAGTTCAAAACCCCAAACCGTAAGAGTAGGAGACAACTGACATCTTCAGATACACCACGACACACACTAATAATAAGTACAATCTTTACAAACAATTTTTAAAAGCCTTTGAATTTTTAACATAATACTAAACAGCAGGGATAATAAGAAAAATGTAAATGCTGGCTATGTATTCATATTATACAAATGTTATATTCACTTTATAACATATAACATAAAAGAAACTATCTGTTCCTCGAGAACGCATGCTGTGGTATAAATGTGGATGGCTTTCAGGTTGGCACCTTAGTCTCAAATGTTTAGCACAGTGTACACAGACATTCAGGCAGAGTCAAAAGCAAATGTAAGAAATGCTAATATGGGAACCTATGTTGGGGTATATTCAACCAATCTAATCTGAAACTCTTCTTAAGATCTCATATTATAGAAACAAAAGCTGAAGTGGAGAGGATATGACATTCTAGCACACACAGACATGTGTAAGCACAGTAGTGGATTTTCAAATTATATTACCTGAATTCTCTCAGAAAGAGGATGGTCAGAAGGGTGTAATGAGTCCTTGGAAGGCAATTCAGCAGGGGCACATCTGTCTTCAACAGGTTTCCCTTTCTGTATGCTTTCTTCAGGTAAAAGGCATATGTTTTCCTTATCGCTGTCATCCTTTGCCCTTAAGGCTTCTGTCACTAGGGAAACTTTGGGCATCACTGCTGTAGACCGGGAACGAACCGGCCGACCTCTCTGAACAGTCTCCCATCCCTCAGCATCTTTCCGTTCTATGCAATTAAGGAAAGAATTAAATCAAACTTTCTTTACATGATAAAAATATTGGAGAACCTATAAAATAGAAATGATTTCCAATTTAATTTCATTAATTTCTCCTTCCCTATTGTTTTTCCTAAATATTTTAAGGCAAATTTTAGACATTAGTGCACTTTTCCTATAATTATTTAGTCTATTTTTTAACATAAAACTTCTTTAATACTGTTAGTATACCCAACAGAAGGAACAATGCTGTAAGTCATATCAATTCTATATTCAATATTTAGTCATGTTTAACTTTTATCAAAACATACTACATGTTATTAAGTATATGTTATTTATACTTAAATATAATGCAAATTAAATAAGAAATCATTAAGTGAATAAGAACCACACAAAGAGAGAAAAATGAATTATAAAATTAAAAGTTTAACAAAAGATTTCAGTTTCTACTTAATTCGGCCAGTTCCTCTTCAAACCATGAGGATTAATCACTTTATTCTTTAAAAGAAAGAAAAATACTACTAAAGAGCTGGACCTAATCCATTAGCCAAGACAGCCAACACAAACACTATCATATAATTTAAAGACTGAAGCAAGTAAAAAGGAGTATTTCAAAATAAAAACTATACCAAAGTCTCTTGGAAACAAAAAATGAAAGGCTACAGACAAATTACATCTTGAAAGAACCTTCAGTGAAAACTATTTCTAAAATAACGATTGTTAAAAGACAGCATATCATGTGCTAAACTGTCTGAGCCACTCAAAACAGAATATTAGAACAAAACTACAAAAACTAAAATTCGCATCTCCTTTCACAATCTTATACATATAAATTTTCCAGTATTACAAATGTCATTTGCAAAGTTGCATTAAATTCAACTCTATATGACCACTGAGGAAGAATTAAAATATCCCATCCGGTTGTGATACATCCACAGTATTTAATGCATTAATGCTTGGTTATAATATTTACATCAGTGTTAAGAGACAATCTTCCTGTAATTTCCACATTAGGTCTTGATATTAAAATTATGTTAACATCACAAAATATGACCTTTTTTACCGAAGGATAAATTTCCATAGACTTGATTTTTTATTTTACAAGTTTAGAAGAATTAACAGGTACAGCCATCTTGACATAAAATCTTTTTGGGAAAAGATATTTCAGATTCACATTTTTTCAAGATAATTATAAAGTCCCTTCAAGCTTCTCCTAACTCTTATTATATAAATTTGAAGTTGTATTTTAAGAATTTTTTCAATTTCTTCTGAATTTTTTCTATATCTGAGGTATAACAGCTTTAATAGCCTAATACGACTTTGTCAACATTGGCACTTTATATTATTCCCTACCTTTTTCCTGACACATACCTTTATTATCCCTTCTATTCCTTCAGCCACATTAGTAGAAACTGACCGTTTTACTCATCTGTTTGAAAAAAATCTCAAATTTATAGCTATCTAGATATTTTTCTCTTTAAGTTGCTTGGGCTTTAACTTCCCTTTTGCAACCTCAAAAGAAGGATATTTTAGTTTTCCCTCTTTATCTCCACAGTTCTTAAATGTACACCTTCATTTAATTAATTTTTCAAATTTTCTCCAAGATGTCCTTCCTGACACCATCCAGATGTGCCTTATGAAGTCCCGAAATTTTCAGAATTATACAACTATCTTTTTGTATTTTTTCTAACTTAATTCCATGCTTTATCTCTATTTTATGGAGGGTGCATTCATACAAAGATCATGGTTCTTTCTACCATGTGGATTCATCCCAGGTACTGAGCTCAGGTCATCAGGCTTGAGGGCAAGTTCTCCACATACTGAGCCATCTTGCCATCAGCAGCACTCCCACTCCCATCTCCCAAATGATGGAAAGCACCTGAAATTTCACATGACTCTCTAACAACTCAGCATGTTTTAATTTAAGTAACTGTTCCATGTATGCACACATATGTATTTAGACTTAATAGTTCAGGCCATAAAAAAGAATTTGAATGAAAATTGGCCTTTTTCTTGCCAAAAACAGCCATAAAAACTAGACAAAATATATAAATGAACTGCTTAAAGGTGCGGGAAAGCACCCAGCACGAGCATGTCTTGAGAATCTACAGTTCCTGAGTGAAGGGAATGGCAGCCTCAGACTCACAGTCCCCTCAGCATTCTAACTTTTGGCACCGAGAGTACAAGGAATTGTGTCTAGCAAAAGTCAGCAGGCCTGTCCTGGCACTAGAGTGCAGAGTCAACACCTTACAGAAAGTGGGGGATACTACAGAAAAATAAACCTCCCCCCCAAAAAAATCTGCATTCAATCTTCCCCGAGGTGCTGACAACTAACTCCTCAGCTTTCCATATGCAAGGCAAGAGTCCAAAAAAGCAGCAGAAAGAAGCAGCTGGGGTGTTAGTGAGCTAAGCAGAAACTGAAGTAACAGTACAATTCTTGGAAACAAAAACTGGAATCCAGGGATGGAGTGGATTTTCTGAACACTTGGGGGTTTTCAGTGGAAATCTCAAGAGGAGTAATGGGCTTTAATACAATCTCAAACCAAACCCTGTTAGGATTAGGAACAGTATTCTGCCTCTTCTCTATCATCCTACAAGACAGAAGAGAAAAACCTTTAATTCTCTCTCTCCCTCTCCCTCCATCCCCTACCCCACTACTGTGTGTGTGTGTGTGTGTGTGTGTGTGTCTGTGTGTGTGTGTATGCGCACGTACGTGCGCGCACAAGAGAGTGATTGTGGGCTCCCCCAATTGCTTTCATATTTGTTTTATTAGTATGCTGTCTGTGCTGGTGCCCATGACAGTCAGAGAACAAGCTTCAGGAGTCAGTGCTCTCCTTCCACTAAAGTGCCAAGGAATTGAATTTAGGTCATCAGGCTGCCTACTGTTCAGGCCTAGTACTCTACAGCAGCCTTCTCGTTATAGCTATAACAACTACCACTTGTAACTATTACGGCTGCTATCAACATGACAACCACCGGCACTGTCTCCTCCTCATATTACCAGCTTGGCCCTCTAGTTATATACAGCCTATAAGGACTGGGACATAAATGTAGAACTATATTTTTGAATCATTCACAATACTTCTCAAAGTTCCACACCAATCTCAAGTCTGGCATAAGGTCCAAATGTAGGCTTTCAATTATAACAAGGCCTTAGTGAGAATTGTTGGAGGAGAAAAGGTCACTAAGGGTAGTGATAGCTGAATCTGGTAAAAGTTGTCTGAAGTAGTCATTGTTAGTGTAGGGCCTTCTGAAATAGGTAGGAGTGACAGCTTCAGGTACAGTGATCCTCATAGCTGACCTAAGCATTCCTAAATGGTAGATGATGACTTAAAACAATAGGCTGACTTGGAGGCAAACTCTCAGTTTGTCAAGAGCAGTTTGTCAGCTTCACCCGTGAAGCAGTCAGACATTAAAATGGACGTGACTCTCAGGAAGTTGAGTGGTTGCTTCCTAAGCATACAATGGTTAATGGTTAAACAGACAGTTTACTGTGCTAACTGTATCAATACTTGTACACATATGGATTGAAATCAACCACATAAAGAAGCACCAGTTCTGTGTTTAGGAACACATGATTAAGAACAGCTAAAGAGATGGTCAGAGAGCTAAACTTGCTAAAACCTATTTTAACGAGAGTTCATATAATTCTGGCATTTGGGGTGTTCATTTGTTTGTTTGTTTGTTTCTTTTTTCAAGTATAGCTCTTGCAAAATATCTGTGAAGCATGTGAAAAGACCCAACAGGAAAAAGACGGGGATGACTAGCAAATGCTAAAAGCCTCTTACTTTTTAGCTGATTCAAATCCTAATGTTCATCCAAACATAAATACATGTCTGTGAGAAAGGAGACTTTAAGTTGGGCATCTGAGTTGTTTCTATGGTTTTCATCAAAAATGCATGATTGAACATAGATTTACATTTGCTCTTCTATTCTGCTATCACCACTTATTCTGATTTGATAGCATTTAAAAAAAACAATACTGCATTTTTAATACCCATCAGTAATTTATGTATTTTGGAAACATTTTGAGAATTTCATACATACATATAACATGTCTGCCAAATCTATTTCTATTCTAAACTCTTTTTTTTTTTTTTTTATTAACTTGAGTATTTCTTATTTACATTTCAGTGTTATTAACTTTTCGGTTCACGGGCCGCGTCCCCCTAACCCCTCCCATTCCCTTCTTTATGGGTGTTCCCCTCCCCATCCTCCCCCATTGTCCGCCCTCCCCAACAATCCACGTTCACTGGGGTTCAGTCTTAACAGGACCAAGGGCTTCCCCGTACACTGGTGATCTTATTAGGATATTCAATGCTACCTATGAGGTCAGAGTCCCGGGTCAGTCCATGTATAGTCTTTAGGTAGTGGCTTAGTCCCTGGAAGATCTGGTTGCTTGGCATTGTTGTTCATAAGGGGGCTCAAGCCCCTTCAAGCTTTCCAGTTCTTTCTCTGATTCCTTTAACGGAGGTCCTGTTCTCAGTTCAGTGGTTCGCTGCTGGCATTCGCCTCTGTATTTGCTGTATTCTGGCTGTGTCTCTCAGGAGATATCTACATCCGGTTCCTGTCGGCCTGCACTTCTTTGCTTCATCCATCTTGTCTAATTGGGTGACTGTATATGTATGGACCACATGTGGGACAGGCTCTGAATGGGTGTTCCTTCTGTCTCTGTTTTAATCTTTGCCTCCCTATTCCCTGCCAAGGGTATTCTTGTTCCCCTTTTAAAGAAGGAGTGAAGCATTCACATTTTGGTCATCCATCTTGAGTTTCATGTGTTCTATGCATCTAGGGTAATTCAAGCATTTGGGTTAATAGCCATTTATCAATGAGTGCATACCATGTGTGTTTTTCTGTGATTGGGTTACCTCACTCAGGATGATATTTTCCAGTTCCAAACATTTGCCTA